>NC_138050.1:49138010-49244946 GCF_964194185.1 Rhinolophus hipposideros | reverse complement strand
CTCTTTTTTTCCCCTTCTATTTCCGTGGTTCTTTCAAGGTGATATCAAGTAAATGGTTATGGTTTCTTAATTTAGTAAAACGATTTTAATTACGGTAATCTCAGTAGGAAGATACGAAGAACTGCTAAATTTTCACCTGACTTACCAATCAATCAGATGAACAATTTTGTGGACTTCTTGCCTAGTTTAGACTGTTTACACTGCTAATTTGGCAAGTTACTGCTTGAATTGAATCAGGTTTGCAGAGTTTTGATGAAGCGCTTCAGAAACTTGAACAGACTTTCCTACATTGCAAAAAGTAAAAGTCTAACTAAATCAATTTAATAATTATTTGTCCTCTCTTGCTTTTTCTGCTGCCTAAGAACTATTGCCTAAGAACCTCTGGAATGATAACACAAGAAATATGGTGCTGTAAGTTAAGCATGGAAAATAGTTAAGATAATAATCTTTATCTATTCATTCTATTTATATTAGTGTTCTATTAACAGAAAGAATATGTAGTAGTATCAATGTTTTTGTAAGTATCATTCATATTTTTATTAAGCTTCCCCTCTATTTGGAACAAAATTAGCAAATAAAAATATGTAAGAACCAAGATATCTATTTACATACATAGTTCCATTTTAAACTGTGGCTGAAAGGAAAGTATTTCCCTAATATAGCTCTTGGAACCTAGCCAAACAATCCAATACTTCAGGGCACAGAAGTGGAGCAAGTCATCCTAGGTTTGCCATTTGATAGAAGTGATGTTAAGTGATTTGCTTGTGAAAACTATTCTATTTTTGCTTATGAGAGAAGAAAAAAATTACCTAGAATATCTGGGAAGGGCACTCCATCTATAGTGCATGCAGAAAGGGAAAATGTTTTATCAGCCATTTCTATCTTAGAATGGAATTAAATGTATAAACCTCAGCTGTTCTTGTCCCTTGCTTTCAAGCAATATTTTACCTAAAACAGTCCAGCAAGATGGTCATAATCTATTTTTAAAATCTCTGCTTCAGGTAGTTCCACATTTCCAGTGGGAGCTCATTTCAGCGTGCAACAACCCATTCAGTTACTGTTTTTTTCCTCCTATCCAAGTGTAACCTTATTCATTACAATGAAAGACTGTTTGCTATATCTTTAAATTAGATAAAGAGTGGTTAATATGATTTCCGTATATTGGCTTTTTCATAGAATTACTGAATTATATATTTAAAATGGAAACAATAAATACAAATGTTCTTACTATGACCCATAATATAGTCATTAAGATTCCATTTGAACATCACCAAGGAAATGGCAACTTACACCCTCTGAGGACGTCTTTCAATTTTTAAAAAACGTTTTTCATGTAGGACCTTCTAAGTCTTCTCTTTTTCAGGCCAAATCATTCTCTTTTAACTTTATCTCATTTTAATTATTTTTTCTTTTTACTTCTTTATTCTTTAAAAAATATATTTACTTAATAGATTTGTGTAATACCTTCAGAGAAAGCAGAAGGCTGTGTGGAAAACATCTAAATAACACAAAAGCTTTATGAGCCAAAAAGTATTTAAATGTCAGAATGACAAAAATGCAGGAGGGAGAGTGATTATAACAGGAATGAAGTCTGGAGACGAAAAATGGTTTTGAAGGGCTAAGCCCACAGGGTCTGCAGTGGAAACTTTAGATAGAGGACCAAAATAAGTTTGTTCATGTTCCATAAATTCACGAAGGCCGTTGATTGCACTTTCTCAAGGAAGGGTCAGAAATTTCCACCCCCTCTTCCCACAGAACAATCCTGTGGTTCATTGTACTAAGCTAAACTACCTCTTCGTAGTACTGCGGTCTCTGGTTGATGTAGAAAAATAGAGTTGAACAGGACTTGAAGATATCATCTGATCTTGAAAATTTCCAAGGATGAAGGCTCTGCAGCATTTTTAGTAATCTGTTTTCTTTATCACCCTTTCCTCTTTTTCTGTTGTCTCTGCCTCCCAATCCCCAGCTTAGACCAGGATCCCAATGAATCTCAACTCCCAAAATAGGAGCTAGTATCATTAAGAAGACCTGATGAATGCCAACCAGGAGCGTCGCTTCCTACTGTCTCTACAGTGTTTTCATTTGAGTACCTTCTATGAAGTAACTAGATGCATTTTAGGGAATCATTATCTAATTTATACTTTCAGTTATTATAGTTACATTTTAAAAATTGGACTAGAGGACTCCTAAGTCCCTTCAAACTCTAGTGTTTTATGATTCTCTAATTCTGTGAGCTAAAGTAGAAGTGAAAAGAAAATTATAGATTGTTTCTTGTAAGCATTAACCTCAAATACTGTTTCAGTGAAAAAAGCCTGCATAGTACTTGACTCCATCAGGACATTTTCTTATTTTTTGGATAAACTTCAATCCTGATGGCCAACACTCAAGAGAAGCATAAGGAAGATGAAGGAAGAATCCTAGAAGAAAAGCAAGTGTGACTGAAGATGAACCTTTAGAATCCTGCAAATGGGAATGTACTAGAAGGCTCTATATCAGACAAAAAGGGATATTCTTAAAAGTGAAAAACAAAGATAAGATAAATAAAGAGAATAGAAGGTGTATTTTGCTTCTTAAATTGTAGGCAGTGAGCTTGAAGAAAGAATTGTCTGAGTATGTTAGGCTGAAAACAGATTCACGTGAAATTCATTTTATTAGCAAAAACAAAGCATATTTTGGTGGTAGATTCCTAACTTTTTTTTAAAATGTACTTTCCTTCATAGTGTTTTGAAGGGTTTTTCTTTTTTTTTTTTTTTTTTTGAAGGGTTTTTCTAATGATAAAAGTGGCCATTGCTCATGGTAGAAAATTTTGGATAATATTTAAATAGTAAAGAATACCTAGAGAGAGCCGCGCAGTCTTGGGCATATTTCTTTAGTCTTATTGGCCAGTGCATTCGTAAACATAGTTAAAATGACTATGATATATGACACATACCATTTTGTGTACTGATTTTTTATTTAACATCACTATGTTTCAATGTCAGGAAAAACTCTGAAGTTACATCATTTTATTGACTACATAATATTTCATCTTCGCCAGTATTTCCTCAGCCGTTTTCCGGTCTGGGAACAGTTAGACAGTTTCCTGATCATAACAAATGACACTGTAATAAACATCTTTGTACATCAGTATTTGTTCACCTTGCAAATTATTTGCTTATTTTCTTGAACTTCTGAGATTAATATAACAAAGAAACCCATACCCTACCTGAGTACTCCTGTTCAAGAATAGTTCTGAGGTTGTAATCAATAATGTAAAGATTTTGTAGGGTATCTGATGGTCACAGGTCCCATTTGGGAGACCACCTCAGGGAAGATGTCGATGCTTGATCAATGTTCTGTACACCTGAAGCTGAACAATAATGAATGCCAACTATAATTTTATATATATAATGTGATGGCTCGGTGCGATGTCGGAGGGACAGTGGACAGGGGGATGGGGGGGTTCACAGTGTGAGGGATATAAATGATGAATGTCTAAGTATTACCTTGTCTTGTGCACCTGAAACTAATAATAATAAAAAAATAAGTTAAAAAAAAGAATAGTTCTGAGGTTGCCATGCCTCTGACCCAGCCTGGCAAGTTTATGAAAATAAATGCTGTCACTTAGAACTGTTTAAGTTGTTTCTAACTATTTCTGGGAAAAACATTACAGAACTGATTTTAGACTTGGTATTGGAATTACAGACCAAGGTGACATTATTGCTTGCTCGTACTCTTAATTTACTTGACCTCCTTGAAGCTTTTGGTATATGAAGTGTCCACAGTCCAGATTAAAAGTACCTTCAATCTGCAGGGGTGATTTTTAGCTGAAATGTTTACTATGTTTGCCCTAAACTTGAATGCTAATAAGTGAGTTTCTACCTTTTGGATCCTGTAGAAGCAATGTTGAAGACTTGTCTCCACAGGAAGGCCCGGCTTTCCTTTCCTCTGTAGAAGTACTAAGTGCCTGCCTTTCAAAAGAGGTCGGTCAGTGGTCTATCCCAGTAGCAAACCTTATCTCTCTCATCTCTGACCTCAGAAGAGTTGTGTCCGAGTCCCTTTCTGTGGAACTTTCTACTTGTCGTGCTAAGTCAGCTATCTCCTCTAATTGATTTGTATTTGCTCTTTGCTTCTTGAGCCATTGTTTTAAACAAGGTGTGTGACAGCCTGTCCCTAAGCTTTTGCCCTATTGATTGAACTGGTTTGTTTTACTGTGTCTGAGTGGAATGTTCTTTCTTCCACTGAGTAAGGGAGCTCCTCTTTGTCTTTTTAAGAAACTATTTAACTTATATAACTTATCCTAGGGGACTTAGGGGCATGGGGGACAAAGCTGGCAATACGGGAAAGGCAAAATATCAAAAGTGATGATTACATTTTCTGACCAGTATTGTTTTCTTTTTTTCCCTTTAGCTTTATGAGGTATGGTTGACAAAATTGCAAAATATTTAAAGTGTACACCGTGATGACTTGATATACATGTACATTGCAAAAGGATTCCTCCCATCTAGTTAATTAACACATCTATCACCTCACATATTTATATATACCAGTGTTATTTTCTAATCAGTTTTAGTGAGGTATGATTTATATACAATAAAGTTCTCCAATTGCAAGTGTACAGTTGAGTGAGTTTTGTCACACATGCACAGTAATGTAACCACCACCATACTCAAGTACAGAACAAAAAGTTTCCTGTGTAGACATGTTTTCAATTCTCTTGGGTAAATGTACCTTGGAATGGGAGTGCTGGCTTGTGTGTTAAACATACGCTTTATAAGAAACTGCCACACTGTTTTCCAAAATGGTTTTACCATTTCGTGTAATTTTTTGTTGTTGTTTTGTTTTAGCACCTTTTAGAGTTTCTTGTCTCTACCTTTTCACCTCCCTCCACCCCTCAAAAATGTTCCTGTAACTTATATGTCAGTCTTTAACCAAAGACAAGGCCAGAGTTTGTACATTGAGAAAGAAGAATAGGACTGGAGGGAGCTGGGCTAGATGTATCTATCCACAGACTAGAGGAGTTGGGAGCATAAGAATGGGGACATAAGATCCTTCTAGAAGGATTTTGGGACCTGTGACTACAATGATATCAATAACTTCCAGTTGCTTGATGCTAACCACAAATTGCAAAACACGTTGCATACATCAGATTTGGTCCTACCAATAATTCTGTAAATTATATGTGTTATCACTATCCCCATTTTACAGATGATGAAACAGGATTCAGAAAGTGTATATGACTTACTCTACTAGTACACTACTAGTTAGTGGCAGAGCCAGGATTAGGCCTCAGGGTATGTGATCATTGCCCCAGTGCTTTATCTGCTAGTAATGGTAACGGTCACCGTGTAGTGATTCCCAGCGCTGAGCTAGCACCTTTACGCCACCACCACGTTATGTACCAGTATTCTCCTGCTTCAGATGAGTCATTGAAGTGACTTGCCCAGTGTTGCGTAGCCAGTAGCTGGCTGGACTGGAATGAACCCAGGGCCTCTGACTACAGGTCCCGTGCTCTTTCACCTTGTCCATGCAGAAGAAGCAAATGCTGGTGGTTTTTGTTTTGTTTTGTTTTGTTTTGTTTTGTTTTGTTTTAACAGCAGAGAGTAAAGGAGAAAGCCAAAGGACATTTGTTGCTGGGCGTGAGCCACAGTGTGTTAGCAAACTGTCCTTGCCACTTCTTTTCCAGTTTACTTTGGGTTTTAGATCAGCTTATTCACTGTGGAAGTCTAACATCTTTATTATCAGGCTTTCTGTTCAGGCTGTTTGTCCCTGGTGAGTAAACCTGCTTCTTCCTGCTTCTCTTATCTGAGTTCTGTTTCTGTGTTCTCTGTTGCGGGCAGCGTCTAACGTTTGGCTTGATTGTCTCCTCTTTCCTTCTGACATCATTTTCTTCCGGTTTCTCTCTCGCCCCCTCTCTCCTGGTCTCCCCTTGTCATCCTCTCTGCCCCTCCCTTCTTTGTTTGCTTTCTTCCTTCTCCCTCAGTCAAAATATCATCTGCCTTTCTCCAGGCTCCTGTGTTGCCATAGACTGCTTTGCATATTTGTAAATATTTCATTTAAAATAGTTCAGGCAAGTGTCAGAGCTGTCTGGTAATGTTTCGATTTTTTATCATTAGTGTGAAAATATGAAACTCAGTATTTCTAACATTAACATGCTATACTTTTTAAATTACTTTTTTTAAATTTAAGAGTGTAAAGTAGATGTTTTCATGAACTATTCAAGAATGATGTGAATAGAAAGTACTTATAAGATCTACAACTTGAATGTAGAAAGAAAACAATGTTTCTGCTATGCTATTCTACAAATAGTAATTTTTATGTCTGTAGTCAGGGTCACCCACATGTAGCAAAGAGTCATTAGACTTTAAACTGTACCATCGAAGAGATATCTGTGTCTTCATTATTTCTATCTGGGTGTCAGAATTCAAGATTCAACCCCAGCTTCCAAGAAAGTAGGTGTTACAGTTTTAGAAGGTGGATGTGAGGCACTTTGGGCTTTGGGGGAGGTATTAGAAAATTACTTCTGAGCATCAGGTCCTCTGCATGGGGGACCTGGCTGTTTCCCTTCACCTGATGGAGGAGATGTCGGCCTGGGTGCAATCCATGAAATCTCAGGGAACAGATCCTCATAGGCCGGAAGCAAACACGTGGAAAGGAGGTTGGCTATGGGCCAGTCCTTTAAAACTGCAAGTCCCCTCGGGACTTCAGTCACAGTCCACTACAGACCTAGTTGCTGGGACTGGTGCCGATTGAGGTGATTAGGCTCTAAGGCTGAGAGAGGAGAGCAATGCTGATGGGAGAACTGGGACAGACATCTCCTTGGCGTGTTTGCTCGGACAAATCATCTTGGATGTTACCTGTGGCAACATTCCAGAGCAGAGATTCTCCTACCCAAACTTCTTTTGGCACAAATACCTATTAAGTGCTTCACTTCAGCAACATTCCTGCTTTTAAACAGTGTGTATATCTGTCTTAAAATATTCTGAGAATGTTTGTTTTCACTTTAGCATTCAGATTTCTAGTGTGGATAAGAGGATAGAGTTGAAGCAGATGCTCGCAGAGAGGAAATTAGAGGAAAGGAAGCTATGAGCACTTAAAGAGTTCTGCCAGGGCACTCCTTGAGCTGGTGATAGAAGTAGAAATGGTTCAGAGATCAAGGAGTGGAAGTGATGGCAGGCAAACTGAAAGTTGAGAACCTTGTTCAGAAGGCATTAGGGTACTGAGAAAAGAAAGGGAGGATCTTGTTAACATTACAACTTTGGGAGACAGAACTTACGAAACCTGCGGTACCTTTTGCATTAATTCAAAACATTCTGAGGTCTCTGTTCCTCAGATTCAAGAGGTCGGTAGCATTTGAAAATTGAAGAGTAACTTGTGACCTTCAGTCCTGTGAATCCCTAGGGGCTTTCATATGAGGGGAAGGAAACCCTTTCCTGTTGTGACCTCTTGCAGAAGAGCCCTGTAGGAGAGTTAGAACCAAGGCAGTAGCTGGAAATTCTAAACAGCCTTGTATCCCTATTGAGAATCATTGCCAAGGAGGAGGAGCACAATTCTATGTGATGCTTCCACACTTCAGACCTCTGTCTCCCAGCTACATGATTTCTGTGAACCTAAATGTGTGCATTCTTTTTATTCACTGCCTTCAAGGTCCTTTGTAGGCTTCCCCGTCCCATATTAAGTAAATATTTACCTGTGTTTTTTCTTATTCTCTTTTGATTTCAATTTTTACATCTGAATCTTTCATTTATTTTTGGTATGAGGTAAAGATCTAATGTTTTTCTTCTTTTCAGATAATTAGCAGTAAGCAGGTTCTCCAAACATTATTTATTGAACTGGTCATCCTTTCCCCACTGATTGTATTGCCCACCTTCAAAATCCTACTTTCAAACAATCAGCGCTCTCAGATGTCACACCTAGTCAGACCTCAGCCTCTGTGAATGCGGGCTTTTTATGTTCTTGACAAATTACTATTCTGGCCTCCTGCACGGGGGGTCCTCTGGCCAGCCAATGGCAGGATTGTTACCTTTTTATATGCAGCAGATTTGTAGTTATTTAAGTGCTTTGTTTTATTTTGCTTGTGTTTGATAACAATTGAAAGTGGAGGAAATCAAAGTGTTGGTACTTGCCATGCAAAACAGGTCTTATAAATATATAATGCAAGATCGAAATCATTTAGGTCTCAAAAATGTGCCAAGCCTTTCTCCTCAGACAGATGCTTATTGGAGTTGAGCTGGTTACTGAGAGTATGAAGTGAAAGAGAAAAGCCAAATTAAAGAACACAGACACAACTGTGGAAATAAGTTATCTAAAATTATCGAAGTAGGAGAGGGAATCCCTAGTCTGAAATGGTGCCTCAAGAATCATAAAGCCTGTTAAAACCCTCCCCAAGCAAAACTGGGCTGAGGACTCGCCTGCTTTGGTACCTTAAGCAGCCACACTGCTCTTCTGTGCCCCTGTGATTTACCTCTATGTTCAGTGTATCTGAAGTGAACCTGTGGTCAAAACCCATCCTAATACCTGAAAACTAATGCAAAAGAGAAGTAAAAACCCACTCAGTGATTTTTTCAGTCCAGTTCTGCAAGTCAATAACCGTCTATTCCCTGTCAACACCCATGTACAAGCCTTCAGCAAGTTCTATTGACTTTATTCACTGAAATAATTTCTCATGCCTTCATCACACCACCAAACTGGTCCAGGAGACCTCCTCTCCGGCCTGAACCATGCAGTAGTCTCTCCACATTCACTCTTGCCTTCTGTCCGGTCCATCTTCCACACTGCAGCCAGAATGATCTTTGAAAAATGAAAGTCTGGTCGTGGCACCCCATTGTTCATATGGTGGCGACAGTCTTTAATATGGCCACTTTCATCGTGATTTCCTCACACTGGCCTGCTTCCCGTCTCCTCTCCTCATGCTGCTCCTTCCCACGTGGGGAATGCCTGGAACGCCTCCTCCAGTCCCAGACTTAATCCCCCCAGTTCCCACTGTCCTTAGGTTTCAGGTGAGCTTTTCCTGCCCCACTCTGTGCTCTCGTGATGCTCTCATGTGATGTGTGCCTCCTTCCTTTGTAGCACGTTTCATAGTTTATAGGCATACATTATTGTTTGATTAGCATCTGTTTCCTTCACTGGACTGTAATCCCCATATGTGCCAGGCCTACATCCATTGTAATTAAGGCTCACTGTCATTATATTCCTTGTGACTGTCACAAAGGAAGTTCTCAATAAATATTTGTTGATGTGGTTCTTGTTTGCCCTGTTGGCAACCTAACCTGACAAACAAGATTTCCTCAAGAATTCTTTGTATTTTAAGGTAGATACCATTGTATCTACCATTAAGGTAGATACATCCAAAATAGTTTGTATTTTATATTTTCATGTATAGATTTAATGTGCCTGTCATAGTAATAAAATACTCTTTCCGTGGAATATTGTCTTTTGCCGTTAGAGTGGTCTTTTCATTTGTCTCACTTAGATCTGAATCTCCAGAATTGCATAGGGTACAAATCTTGGGAAATGGTCAGATCTACCAGTATACATTTTTTGTTTCGTTGTGCACCTGTCATTGCTTACACAGATGATACATAGATATGTTTATTTTGTCAATTATATATTATTTTAATTTGAAAAGCACATAACCATAGTATACACTTTTTGGAGGAAAGGAAAAAATCCTCTGATACTACCACTCAAACTCAACCACTATTATACTTTTCATATATTACCTTTTAGTCTTTATATGCATTTTTAACATTGCCATAATCACAATGTACATAAAATTTTGTGTCCTACTTTTATTCCCCAATGTAACATTAATATTGATTGATCATTATGTTGTATATGAAACTAATTTATTCAATAACCATTCATTAAGAACCACACTGCTAGGCACCTTTCTATGTACCTTATACCATTCAAAGAAAATATACAGATTTGGAACTGTATAATAATAGAACACTGTAGTTCCGAAGGTTTTTGTGACATTTTTACTTCACAGATATATTAATTTTGTGACATTTCCTCTCCATCCCAAAATGAGGAATAGGCAAGACTTTTCTCCATTTGTTTAATAGCTTCTTCATTTATTCAACAAATTTATTAAAGTTTACCACATGCCAGGTGCTGTTCTATGTACTGGAGATACAGCAGTGAATCTAACAGTCCCAGCATCTTAGAGAGAAAACAGACATGAATGAACGAATGAATGAATGAATGAATGAAGTGATATGTAGAAAAGAAAAATGGTGAGAAGGATGGATAATGGCATGGGGGAGGGGCTCCCCTTTAACAAGGTCAGGAAGGCTCTCTGCTGGTGACATTTGAGCCGTGACCTAAATATAGAGAGGAATGACCTGTGCAGCTGTCAGGGAGATTTTTCCTGGCAGAGGATCAGCAGGTACAAAGGCCCTGAGGTGAGTGCTTGATGTGTACAAGGAGAAGCAAGGAACCAATGAGTGAAGGGGGTGAACACGGGCTGAGGTCACTGAGCTGGGGCAGAGCCCTGAGGAGATCTTGGAGGGCCTTATAGACCATGGTGAGGCCTCTGGCTTTTCCTCTGAGTGAGATGGGAAGTAGTGGAATAGTGACATGATCTGACTCGTGCTTTAATAGGGTGGCTTCATTCTCTAGTTTTCTCTGTTCCTTTTGCAAGGCCCATCAGCTCCCGCCTTTGTCACCCTCTGGATGAGTCACTTTGTACCAGAACCTGTAAACTTCCTTTCAGACACACATGATGTAGCCATAATGTGAAGTGCTTATTCCTTACGTGTAAAGGTGCAGGTAGATAATTAGCCACACCCTGTGGTGTTACAGAATCAGATTTGAAAAAACTATAATTCTGATTGAATTTCTCATTTCTTTATCTTTTGTTCATTTGAGGGAATTTCTTCTTTCTGAAAATAATGACCGAATATATTTTTCAAACTGCATAAAAATGTATCCTATTAAGGCTTACTATCAGTTTTGTAATTATAAAGCATGCTTCAACCTCTGGCATTCTAGAAACCAGCTTTTTTTGGGGGGTGGGGGTGGGAGTAGCTAACCTAATTGTAATCTTCCTTGGGTTGCTTTATAGTCCAGATCTGTCACATGCCAAAGTTAGATCCCTTTAGTAGGCTTAAAACATTTATTTCTGAAAGAACAAACTGTTACAGGTTGCTTAGGGTAATTGATTTCTTTTGTTTTCTTTCTGTTACAGGAGGAGACATCACAGCTTTCCCAGATTGGGAGGAAAAATATGGAATGTGTTTTCCCGCTGACTGAACACAACCAAATGAACGGTACTGACAGTAGGTTGAAAAGCAGCAGTTAGCAGTTTGTTCAGACTCTAACATTGTCCAGCACTTTCCAGAGCAAACTCACTGTTTACAAGAACTCTCGGCCTTACGACGTTTATAACCTCAAGCTTTGTTTATTTGAAATTTTTCTGCAAAAGAAAAGTACCCAGAGCCCACTTTCCAAAATGGCCATGACCGAGTATTTGTGGATGGTCATCTTGGGTTTTATCATAGCTTTTATCTTGGCATTTTCTGTTGGTGCAAATGATGTTGCCAATTCATTTGGTACCGCTGTGGGCTCTGGCGTGGTAACCTTGAAGCAGGCGTGCATTTTGGCTTCGATATTTGAAACCACAGGCTCAGTGTTATTGGGAGCCAAAGTAGGAGAGACCATTCGAAAAGGTATCATTGATGTGAATCTATACAACGAGACCGTAGAAATACTGATGGCTGGAGAAGTCAGTGCAATGGTCGGTAAGTAGCATTATTTTTTCTACTGATGGAAAACATGTCCGCGAACCTTCTTCCCTATAGTGCTTTTGTCATATTCATAAATGTACTTTTTGCTTTAACTTTGCAAAAACTGATTTGATGTTTCATATTTACTATGTCTTATCTTTGTTTTCTGCATTTCAATTTGAGTGTGTTTTTTTAGTGTTCAAATATCAAGCAAACACTAATTTTCTCAAATTTTTAGTAAATTTGGTTGTTAAGATAGATTTGGCTAAGTGAGTACTTTTCCTAAAGTGCAGAAAAAGATATTTGTAGAAAAGCTCTTTGTCGTTTTAAAGTTGTTTGAAAGTTATTAGAGAAATAACATGTCTAAGTGAATGTGTTTGAAAGGTTGACTTATGAGATTTCCTTTCAGGTTTATTTCTATTTTTTCATAGATTCTTCATCAATTAGGATGCAGTGTTTTGAAAACTTGGATGCCAAAAAAAAAACAATAATTAACTTTCGTATTCTCAATTTAAGTTTTAGAGCAGTTATCCAATGAATGTTAATTGTTTCTATTTCCAGAAATTGTGCTCTTCTACATTATTTGTAATCCTCTTGTTGACTTCTGTTTTGATTTTTCTGATTCTACCTCTGGGAGCTACATTGGGTATGTTTGTTTTGTTTTCTGGCGAAAAGATCATTTGTATGTCACCTGTTTATAGTACGACATTTACTAGGAGTTTTGAGTTGTCTAGGTGAAAGAGAAGTGTTGAAGGCAGTGAAGTATGTTAATAAGCAGGTTGGTTGGACAGTGTGATTTCTCCATCGGCCAAAGTGACCATAGACTTGAAGGACTGTGGGGGCACTTTCCTTACTGCCCCGCTACACCTGAAGGACCAGGCAGACAGGAAAGGCCTTAAGTGCGGCTGACAGGACTCTTGCTCTGCTTGCCTCTAGGTAGAGGTGACGTCACAGCAGACAGCTGGTGTATATGAGTAATTTGGTTAGGGACAGGAGGGTTAGAGAGAATTCTCCCACCTTCTGCTTTCAACAAGACATATCCTTCTGTAAGGAAGAGTCCTGCAGTAGGAGGTAAGATGCTGGTATACCAAGAACACAGCTACATTCCACAGGTCCCTAGCTATTTATGGTCACTGGCATTTCTTAAGCACCCAGAATGCGGAAATTATTTGCCAAATTTGAGATGGCCCATCATCTTTTTATTACAGCAAATTAGTTTGAGAAGTTGTTGAAGAATTTGATCCAAAGGAGACCAATGTGCTGAGGTATTAAATACTACTACCGTGTTTCCCCGAAAGTAAGACCGGGTCTTACATTAATGTTTGCTGCAAAAGATATGTTAGGGCTTATGTTCAGGGGATGTCATCCTGAAAAAATCATGCTAGGGCTGATTTTCTGGTTAGGCCTTATTTTGGAGGAAACACGGTAAGCGTAATAGGCTGGTAATGTATGATAAGGAGTTCCAATCTCTAACCTTCACATTTTGTGTTTTAAAGATGTAAGGTTCATGATTGCTTTAATTCCAACAGCTATTGTAATGATTGAATTTTACTTACCTTCACTGAACATATATTTTTCATAATAATGAGATATAATTGAAATTTCCCTTAGAAAAATAAGTTACTTGTAAAATTCACCCTTGTATAGCCATGATAGATGTCTAAAACATAATCATATCATGCTGAAATTACGATTTTTCCAGTCAAGATGATGAGGGCAAGTTATGTTGCAAGTAGAGGAAAAATAAAGAAAAACACAATTAAATCGGTGCTTATGAAAGAGATTTGTTGGAAAAAAAAAGAAAGAAAGAGATTTGTTGGTGAGGCTATACTGAGGCCCTCAGCTGGACAGAAAGCCTTGTGAGCAGCACGTCACTGCTGACTTTTTGTGTGGACAGTATAACTTGTCCAGTTTTTCAGTTCTCCCACCGCTGGCCTTTGGACTCTTTTCTAAAAGAATGAAGAATACTCACCTCAACTAGAGTTTAGGTTAACTGAAGCAATCTGGGGTTCTGTTGTTTGCTTTCGTTGTCATTGTTGTGCTCCTGTTCTCCTTCGTGTGTGTGTGTGTGTGTGTGTGTGTGTGTGTGTGTAGATGAACCTCAAAGCCCAATTTAATGGAAATTTGTATGGGTAACCTAGATTTTCAAAACTGTGTTCCTTGCAAATGTGAGCTACATACACTGACGATGGTGGTATAATTATTATTGGCCAAAACCAAAGCTGATTCTGTTCAGATGCCTGAATTCTCCCAATCTTCCTCTTCTAAATTCTACATCCATTTTTTTCTCTCCCTCTCTCCCCCGTCCTTTTATTCTGTTCTATTTTTTTTCTCTCTTTTTTCTTTAGAAACTTCTTCCCAAGCCCATGGGTCTCTGTGCTTTCTGATAGAATTGTGGTAGCATTAAGTTGGTTGGGTAAAAGAGTTAAGTTGCCAGCTAAACTTCCTGAACAAGTTATCTTTTGGGACTCTCGTTCAGCCTGAAAGCAATAATCAGTCCACTTAGTATAAAACCACGAATGGTTCCAAAACTCTGAGAATTCAAAACTCACTGTCTTCTCATGGAAATACCCACAACAGCATGAAGGAGCCGCCTCTTTGAATAACACTAAGAAGTTCACAGTCCCTTAAAGCTCCCTCTCTACCCACCCGACTCCCGAGCCTTCTCCCCTCCCCCGACTCACTCACACCTGCCTGTCTACCTCCTATAACCATGAACCTTAGCTCTGCCAGTCTTTCATTTTCCCTGAAACCAATTGCCTCAGAGATGCCCATCTTTCCCCCACTTTCCCTAGGTTTTGCCTTATATCCTTTTCCTGTACTTAATCCCTTTCCTCTTGGTAGGTGGTCATTACCTTAAGTTAAAATATCTCTGTCCCCCCGCCCCCGCTGTTTTTCTTAACATTAATGTTATCCAATTTGCTTTCAGAAATCCCTGAGGTGAAGGCAGCCTCTTACCCACTCTAACTTTGCTAGGTCCCCTGCAAATACCTGCCCACTTCTCCCCCTGCTTTCAGCTGCTTCTTCACTTCTCCCGTTTCCTTCTTCCCTCCCTCAGGCAGCCCCCACACTCCCTACCTTTCCTTACAAACCCTCCTACTCCAGGACGTATGTTATAAAGTCAGCCAGAGAAAGAATAGCCGCTTTCAGGAAAGAAAATCTCATGGTCTGAATTCATGTGGGTGAGTTTATACCATTCTCTTAACATTACTAGAGTATTTTAAATTTTGAAAGAATATAAATCATAAAATTTGTTTTTTAGTTATGGTTCTATGCCATGAAACATGCTTCAAACTCTGGCTTTATTTTTACAGCAACTACATAGCCCCTGAGGAACCCAGGGCTTAAATGTGAAAGCTTAAGGAATTGTCCACCGGGAAGCCTGGGTGCTGCCGTGGAGCCTGTCACTGGTTTGGCAGCACATGGCGGTCCCTTGTCCTTCCAACACATGCTTCAGAGATAGACATGGGGTCACAGCCCACTGCGGCTCAAAGGTCAGCACGCCCAGCGCTCACGAGCAGCTGTCAGCGCTGCTTCCCTCACTGGGACCTGTACAACCTCTCATGATCCTCGTAACTCAGATAGTTTTGAAGAAAATGCCAAGGGTCTGTTTTAAAGTGCTGCTGCTGCCAAGCAACCACATTTCCAGAATTAACATTTGGGATTAATAACGGGCCCTGCTGATCAGCCAAACCCTTTGTTCCCTTACAGCTCTATGTATGAACTTTTCAACAACTATGTCTGAAAGTGATCTCCCAGCTGATGCTTTTAATACTCACTGCAAAATTTGATCTGCTTATGAAAATATCTGACATGAACTATAGCCTAGAAAAACATTAAGCCTGGAAAAGAGTGGTGAAATTGAGGTAAAAGGATATAAAGCCACAACTAAGGGATCCTCTTAGCTCCTAAAAATGAGAAGGCTTGAGGGAGCACACAAAGAAAAGGCCCCCTATTCCCGGCAGGGGCTGAGGGCAGATGCCCATCTTTAGGTTAAATATCATAGATCCTTCCTGTGTGAGACGCAAACATCAAAAAGCAGCGTGGTGCTATACACTCCCTTGTATAGACTAATACAACATAGCCGATGTCTAGCCTTCGTCATTCTGTGACCACAAGGCCTAACTACAATGAAACCTTTTCCAATATGCAGCCTTTGTTGTTAGTCTGCATTCATTTGAGTCTGTAATCTCTTGCTTGTTCTTGGCCACACTTCGCATCAGAACAAGTTCCTCATCAGCTCCATTCCCTAAATGGGAGAAAGACGGTTAATAACTGGCATCAAGAAACTTTTCTTTAAATATTTGCTTTAAATGAATCATCACTATCTCTTCACTCCTGAAAACTGTTCCTTTGAAGTTAATTGAGTGACTTTTTGTCAGGACATTAGCACTTTGTAAAGAAACAACTCACAGAAAATTAACTCCAGAGAGTGTTGTTATGGAGAACAATAATTTCGATTTCTTCCTTTTATGGCTGTTTTGAGACGCTGTATTCTATATCTGACTTTTTTTTAATCTCTCAATTTATAGGTTCAGCTGTTTGGCAGCTGATCGCATCCTTCCTGAGGCTTCCAATCTCAGGAACTCATTGCATTGTTGGTTCTACTATAGGATTCTCTCTTGTTGCAATTGGTACAAAAGGTGTGCAGTGGATGGAGCTGGTCAAGATTGGTAATTGCCATTTTCTTTTACCTATAAGAAGTTTGCACTCTGTAGAGTAAGTTTTATTAAAAGTTACCATTATAATATATCCTTTTCTTCAAAGGTTCAGCTTTAGAAGACCTATATGAATCATACATTTTCCCTTAAAATTTTGTTAACATAGATTGTAAACTGTTATGTGTTAGAGAATGTTTTTTGTTTTTGTTTTTTGTGTTTTTTTAACCTCTAAGCACTCTTTTCAAATGCTATACTGTCATGCAGTCTTGAAAATCAATATTTATATGTTGTTTCTAGGCAGTGAAGAAATTTATCTGATTGAAATCAGTTTGTGTATTGCTCGCTTTATAAGCATCTTATGGCTAACCTCTAGGATAGTTCTACCACTATATTTTACCTCTTAGCCATCAGCAAGCATAGGATCCCATCAGGGCAAGGTAGGGATCTAAACAAATTGATCTAAATGTAAAAGCAAATGAAAATGCATGTTTTTTTCCTGTTAATGAATGTGTATACCTTTACTTGTAAAGACTAATAGTCACCTTCAGTGATTATGAAACAGAATTAATCTGTAAATAGTAGAATATGTAAAAATCACATATATGCATTTGGTTTAACAATGTGCTTTTGTACCTCCACTTGAATAAAGATGTGTTTGATACTCTGAGGGAAAAAAAAAAAAGAAATCAGTTTGTAGTCAGAGAAAAACTAGGCCCTAGTGAGAAAAATATCTTTAATATCCAGGAGTCAGAGTGCATGGTCATGGAGAAGCCTTGAAGTGAGCCTGATGTTATTTACCTCACTGCATTCAAGCAGTCTTCCCCTCACAGAGGAGACACCCTAGGGTTCTTTCTGGTTTGTAGCCCGCCCAGAAGGAACTGTCCTAAGAGGTGTGACAACCTGCTTCCTGGCTCCGGCTTAAAGTAAATGGGAAATCCATTCAGCCTCATAAATACCAACCCGCTCATTGTAAAAAATAATCTTGCCCCATCTCCCTCCTCTGGGTCACTCATCCTTTTAAAAATCACAGTGGCCTCGGTAGGTCTAAGTGGAACAGATCCCTGATCTGCCACGCAGGGAGGGACACACAGATGGCCAGGAAAATCGCCGTAGGTCCTAGGCTTCTAGAATAGTGGTTCTCAATTCTGGCTGTACTTTAAAATTACCTGGGGTAACATTTAAAAATATCAATGCCCAGAACCCCATTCCAAACCTTTTAAATCAGAATTCTGGGGGTGGAGCCAGAGTATAACTAGTTTTTGAAAACTTCCAAGATATTTCCACTGTGCAGCCAGAGTTGTGAACTACTAGGCTAGAAGCTAAACTTGCCCGGATGACAGTACCAGGCTGGACTTGGAAAATGAAATGGAAGGTGGCCCACCTTTTAAATCACCCTTCCTGTTGGAGCAAGGGCCAGGTCTCCACGTGGACTGATAAGAAGAGCAGGCAGAAGTGGCTCAGTGGGAATTAGGCCTGTTTTCTGAGGCCAGACCTCAGGGCTCTTTCACTTACTGACTGAGCACTGGAAGTGTGCTCAGTTTTGGGGGACTGTGTGTGTGTCCGAGGAGAGCTGTACATGTGGGAAAGGTCAGCTCCGCCAGGGCAGGAGAACTTGGTATCTTCTGAGTTATGGTGAATAATTCCGGGAATATTTATCATATTAATGTATGTACTGTATATTGGTTATCACTGCATTACATAAATATGACGTATATAGGATTTTAACATTCATTAGACTTTTTTTTTTTTAATTATTCAGTTGCTTCTTGGTTTATATCTCCACTGTTGTCTGGTTTCATGTCTGGCGTGCTGTTTCTACTGATCAGAATTTTCATCTTAAAAAAGGTAAGTGAGGCTGTTTTTTTTAATTAAGTTTTAGAACTAATTTTGGTTTTATTCAACAGAAATTAATCATGAAGGGTCAGAGGAATAATTGTGTTTTTACGTTTTTAAGGCACATTATCCTGGAGTTAGAATCAGACTTCATTGTAAAATAGGAGGAAATGTTCAAGGTAGAGAACGCAGGGGCTCCCCCAGCGCCCAGCACTGTAAATACTGCTTCTTGCCCTATGGTTTTAATCAGCACTCCCAGGCATTGTGCTTTGACCTCGGAAAGGAAAGATAACTATTTCCTGAATGTTAAACAGAACAGAATGAGATGGTGTTAAGATTTTTAAGTCGTCTATCACTAAAAACAGCTGGAGAATTTCTTTACCTAAATGTAAGGTGTTTTCTGTGTTTTAATGGAGAAGGCAAGCTTGAGACCCTGACTTTTTCCTATCCTTTAAAGGATACAAAGAAGCACATATACCAGTTGGGGTGTAGTTTATCAAAAATAAAATGAGGTTAAAATGAAAACTTACTGAGATCAGTATTCTAGAAAAAAACTTGATTGTATTTTTTTATTTGACTGTCAAAGGGTTGTTGCGATATTTTGTCAGCCATAAAGCAGGCGTGGATCATTGTGTGAGAGCTCACCAGGGACATACCTTTCTTCAGCTGTATCCTTAGAGATGCAGCTGCGTTTTCTTATCATTGCCGAGTAGTCTATTGAAGTACTCGTTCTCTTGGATAAGTACAAACTTACCATTCCTTTTCCTGGGCCCCGCCTCACTAATATTTGTTTACATTTTGGAAGGTGCCACCCATCTTGCCTGCTAGCCCTTTTATTTCCTCTGTCTGGAACCCATCCTTGTCTGGCAAACTCCTGCTCCTACTCATCCTCCAGGTGTCACTTCCTAGGAAGCCTTTCCTCTCCCACCCCAAGTTCTGATTGGTTCTTCTCTTTTATACCCACAGCACTCTGGACCCTCTCATCATTGCACTCTCTTGTTGTATGGGGTTTTGTTACCTGCTTAGTGGTCTGTTTGCTATTTTGCTATAAGATCCATGAGAGTAGAAACCATGACTGTCTTGTTCACTTTTCTGTTCCTGTGCCCAGCCCTGCACTTATCACCTCAAAGACACTGTTTGAATATTTGTTAAGAGGGAATGATAGATGCTTGAGTAGGTGGCAGTGAAGGGATGGGAGGGAGGAAGGGAGACAGGGAGGAAGGGATGAAAGGGGGGAGGGAGGGAGGAAGTGAAGGAGGGAGGGAGGAAAGGAAAGAGGCAAGTCTCAATGAGAAAGTTGTCGTTTGAGTTTTAAGAATAGATATTTGAGAAAGAATACGGTGATGTAATTAAACACATAAACTGAGGACTTATATACCTTCAGAAGTGATTGGTTGGGAGTCTTTCTTTAGCAACTATTGTTCCCAAGGAAACAACATTTTGGAAACCAGAGGCAGTAGGCATTTGAGCATCCGAATGTTTTGTTTTCAGTTCGGCCGGGGTTCTTTTCACATGATACATGACAGATTAGAAGACTGCCGTGCCTCTTCTCCCAGCTTCTGCCCCTACTTAGTTCTTCATATTTGCTATTCTTCATCTCCCCTGCCTGATCTTGTATGACTCTCATGGAGTTACATCACTTCCTCCCTCTGCTCTTACTGTTCCTTATACCTCACAACAATTCAACTCAAGCCTCTTGACAAGTGCTGGTGGTTACTTGAGACATTGCACAATAGGTTCTTGAGGAGTTGTACTGTCCTGCAAACATACTTGATTTCCCTACATGTTTGCATTTGACAGTAGGAATCTTTGAGACAGATCCTACTTATCTTTACTCCTGTATTTCACATCAGTGTTTAGATCGAATTTCCTTTTATCATGGGAAGGTAGCAGATTCAGATAAATGTACCAGTGTCTTATATGGTTATTAGAAATTAGTCCTTCTTTGAATTATTTAAGTAACACGTAAGTGCCAGTGCTTATGTGTTAATGCCACTGGCATCTTGAGGAGTTCCCAGTCCATATTTTTGTTTCAAAGTCCTCTTTAGGTCTGCTTAAAACTCTAAAATTTCTAATATTCTCTGAGATGTTATTTAGCCTAACACATGTGCAGTACCTTTCTTGTTGAAGTAGTAGATTTACGGAATGCTGTACCAGTACCCTAAAGTTGTAGATAAATGTTTTATTAGCTAAAGAACCCACAGTTCTTTTTGACTTTTAATAGTTGATGTTCAATACTACATTTTATGAGAAGATGTTGAAAATCATAGCACATGGTGATATATTTGTTTTCTATAATTTTAATAGAGCTAAAATTTATTGTGTAGTAGAATGATGTAAAACCGTGTAGTAATGCAGTGGTGTTTGTCATTTGAGTCTCTTAGGGCTTCCTCAGAGAGTTGAGTCTCAAAATATTTGTTGAAAGTAGATTTTCAGGGCCAAACCTGAACTAAGCTTGAGTAGTGAGTGCCCCAGATTTTGTGTTGTGCTTGGGGCTTCAGTCCCTAGGAACTGACGTAACCTAACAGTTCTTCTCTGTTTCTAAATCTGACATCAGCTCATGTGATTCTAGTACTTTGACGTATCTGCTGGGCACAATAGTGGGCCCTTTGAAATAGCACTTGTGTGGGAGAGATGGCCCAAGCTGATGCTGTTTCTGTAGCTGTGAAGTAGAGCAGTGACATGGCCAGCTGTTTGGGCCATGCTGGTGTTTGAGAAGACTCTCTTGAAACAGTGTTTTATATTGTGTTGCCTGAACTGGCTTCAGCTGCTTCTTGAATCCTGACCTTCTCCTTTATGTCATATCATGCAGGAGGACCCTGTTCCCAATGGCCTCCGGGCACTTCCAGTGTTCTATGCTGCTACAATAGCAATAAACGTATTTTCCATCATGTACACAGGAGCACCAGGTAAGAATTCCTTGGCAGCATACTTCCAGCAGGCAAGGTATATTACGGTCTAATGGTTTGGTTTATTTGGTGCTGGCACTGTCGTAGGCTGACAGTGAAAGCATTACTCATGGTCATTATGGACTAGTGAAAAGAGTAGTAAATGCATTTGCTTGTTTTAAATACTCGAGAGATATGTAAGTACAAAGGCAACAGACTTCCGGGTTGAAGAACAGAAAATCGAAATTCCTGCTTTGCAGTTTACCCAGGTATGTTGCCTAAGCAGCTTCCTCGTGTTCTCTGAGTCCCAGAACACACCTAACTCCTCATGCCACCCTGAGCTGGGGAGCACGTGTGAGCTGTACAGTGCACACCTCGGTGACAGGAGAGGGGACACGCTGACGTGTCAATATCACAAATGCCGAACTCCCTGGAAATTGTCAGACCAATGAATCCAGTGACTAGAAACTATGCTTTTTTTTTTAAAGATATTGAAACCAATGGTGATTTTCTTTTCAGAATTACTCCTTTTTTTCCCAACCTGATGGGTTTTGTTCTTTTTTTTTACAAGGGTTTGGGCAGGGGCAGGGATAAAAGTCCTGTGGTTGTTTCTTTTTTAATTTTCAGCGGGTAAAGAAAAACTTATGTACAGTATTCTTATTTGCACACATTTCAGTGTTGATCAACTGGCAACATTCTAATTCAGTATTTCTGTACATGTTTTGGTAGGAAGGACTTTTTCTGGTTTTCTTCGTGGGATGAGTCTCCTATAGCCAGACCCTGAATACAACCATTATTGTGGGGCTGTAGGGAGTCAGCAGATATGTTAGTTTGTGTTGTTTTTCTTCTTGTCAATGTTCTTTATGCATTAAGATTCAGACATTGTCCATATCTGACAAAAATCTCCCTCCCTGATCAAAAGATAAAATTTCTATAAATGGCAAATCATATTGTAGTTGAAAAGTGCCCTCTTCCAAAATGGGGGACAGTCCTTATGAATTTCTCAAACTAGGTTTTCTTAAGGCAGTTTTTGCCAGATTTTAATAGCCATATATAATTATGCTTGTGTATTTCAGTACTGAAAATAAAAACTATTTCTGAGTGATTCTTAGCATGATATAGCCTTCTACTTTAGCATCTCTGCAGCATTCACAACACTGATCTAAAAGGTTTGAGTGCTCGTGCTCAGGACTTCCAGACTTTGGGTGACAGCCCAGCCGTGAAGCACCACAGCTGTTTTAAGTTAACAAAAAGCCCAAAGCTGAAGGTCATGGTGATGAGAGAGATGAAACCCTAGGCTCACATAACAGCAGCAGCATGGCCCTTCAGGTTTTGTAATTCATGGACTATGAAGTACGTTTGTCACAGATAGGTTTCAGTATCTATAAAAAAATCAGAGGCAAGGAAGAACAATCTCACACCACAAGTTAACCCCACCACCGAGTCTGTGAATCTCCCAAAACTTTCACATAGTGGTGGGCAGGCCCTGGAGTGCCAGGTTGGGAGTAAACTGTGGCAAAGGATTTCTTTGTCCACCATCTTTTTGCTCGTGAGTCCCTGTTCTTAATTTTGTTTAGGCTTTTGGAGGTCCAGTTAACTGAACCAAAACCTAAGCAACCATTCGTAACCAGACACCTCCGGCTTAGTGAGTAAGGAAACTGAGTCAGTGAATGCCGGGAATACCATTGTAGTGCCGCGTCCTGGAAATGGGAATTAGTATAAATAAGGATGATTTATTTTTTGTTTCTGCATTTTATTTTTTTCTACTCTCTATTCTTCTTGCTCCCTGGTTCTTCTTCCAAATGTCAGAGGTCAACTGTGTGATTTTTTTTATTATTATTAAAATTTGATATTTTCTGTACTTGGCCTATTTTTTCCATCTCTTCTTTTCCTCATGTTTTGCTGCAATGTTACTGCAAATTTGCTAAAAGAATCTTACTGAGAGAGTAATTTGTTCTAGAGAAAATTAAACTATATAATGGATGAGACACTAAAGATAATATAAATGCTTCGTAGAGAGGTTGTGAGAAATAAATAAAATAAATGCTAACTTTTATTGAGCTGCATTTTACATGAACTAATCTTTTTAGTCATCTGGATTTCTCTAGGAAATTGGTAATATGGCTTTGCTGATAAGTGAGAAACTGAGGCATGGCAATACTGAGTTCCCAAGGCCATATAACTAGTATAATGCAGAACCTAAATTTGAAGCAGACAATCTAGTCCCAAGCCACCTGGTGTATAGTACTTGCTATCCAATGTCACTGTTAATGACAGTCAAAATGCATTAACCTTAATACATTTTTCCTTTCTTGTTACTCTCTTTAAAAATGGCTTCCAATATATTTGGAAACCTGGCTGTATGTTTTTTGTATATGTTTAATATACAGGTAATATGAAGAGGGTGGCTACCTCTTTGGTTAGGAACATTAAAAAATCTATGCAAGAATCTTGAAGATCATTGCTCAATTGAAAGCACAAACAATATTCCCAGAGCTAGAGTTAATGTTAAATACTTTGGTTGGGTGACTGTACTGTCAAAACTATCACATTTCCTCACCTCCCTGTACCTCTCTGTTCATCCTCATAAAGTAAGGACAGTAGTGGGATCTCTGAATGGTAATACCGGCAGGGAGCTTAGCACAGTGCCTGACACATAATAACTGCTAACACATGTTAGGGAGTATTTTATTACCATCAATCATAAGTAGCCTCGTCTTTTTGGCCTTAAGTTGCTGACATATCCTGAGTCATTCTATCTGTCCATTTTTTCCACACATACTGGTGTGGAAAATTTCTTACTTGAAATTTTCTGGGGGGTTTGCATAGAGGGAGAGGAAGACGGCGAAGGTCATGATTCTGAAGGACCCACCATTTTATTCCTCCATTTTGTTCCTCCACTAAGTCAGAAAAGGACTTTGCTAGTAAACATTCATGATGAATGTTTCTAGAATCTCTCCTAGGTGAGTCCAAACCTTATTTTTATTTAAACATTGAAGGTTAACTTTTGCCCTTCAAACGAGATTTTAATTACGTGCTCTTTCCTCATGTAGGCCCTCATAGATCATAAATAGCCATATTTGGTGATAAGGCTGAGCTGAGACGTGTCACTTCCACAATAACTTGGTCAATCTGCACCTTTCAGGATGTGTCTGCCTTTCTGCCAGTCTGGGGTTTATTCTTCTTTATGTCCCTTTCTTTCTTAGAACGTTTCCATTCAACACGTAGGGGCCTCAGAGATAAAAGGAAACAAAATTCTCTGGGGGAGAAAAAAGAGTGACGGCATTAATCTTACCCAGTTTCAACTTTAAGAGATTTTGATAAATAGCATTTTTATGCATGGAGATGAATTTAGTGGGGATACGCTGGATGTTGAATTATAGTGTTTTGTTTTGATTTCCTCTGTTCCACCACTCTGAATTATTTTGAAGTTGTTTATATCTTAGGCTTAGTTTGATTTGTTTTACTTTGCGTTTAACATGACTTTTCTCATATAAAAGTTCTAACACTTCAAAGACGGGGGTAGCACTCTAAAAAATTGTCTTTGCATTTTTTTTGTCCATCAAAAAATAATTTGCAAGAGGCAAAAATAACTTTAGGAAATAAAGTGCTCACTTGGGATGGATATAAGCCTGAAGTTTATTTTTAATGACAAGGTCTTCAGTTTTATGGGGCCTGGTTTTTGTTCAGTGTTTAAAGAATGAAAGCTGAAATTCATCACATGCCTCTTTGAGTAGTCAAAGCAGACCACCTAACTGAGCCTAACTATATGTAACTATTTAACTTCTAAGTCAACATGTGGTCTCTAGACCAGCAGCATTAGCTTCTGATAGTAACAGATCAAAATGCATGTTCTCAGGCCCAACCTGAGACCCGCTGAGTCAGAAATCCTGCAGTCTGGCAGTCAGCCCTCTGGTGATCCTGATACGTGGCCCAGTTGGAGAGCCACTGCTCCAGACACTTCTTTACCATAACCTTCACCACAAACACTTACCTTATCATGGTTCGTATGTAAGGGGTGCTCTTCAAAAGTTCTCATTAGCAAACTTTGCTCACTCTTTTTTACCAGCAAATAAGTTCTCAGCCTTAACCAGGCCTGGTTTCTGGCTGCTTCAGTGTAGTCTGCACCTGAGACCCAGCTGACACTGCCTCTCCTTCTCCTCCCTCCTCCCCACTTGCTCCAACTCCTGCCCCACTTCCTCCTAACTTTTCTCCTCCCCCTCCTCCTCCTTCTCCTTCATCTCCTCCTCTTTTTCCTCCAGTTGCAGCTCTTCTGATCCAGTCCCAAGAAAATTTGAACATCAGTAACTCTTCAGGCCCTGTTGGCTTTGTCAGAAGGAGCTTGCTGCCCATTTATTCCATGTCACCATTTTAAAGTTCTGAGCTGCAGAGAAGCCAGGCATTATGACTGCAGCGAGTCCTGGCCCTGAGTCAGGAAGCCCTGGGTGAGAAGAGTCTCCAGTTATCAGCAAGGGCTGCATTCAAAACAGAGTGACTTAAATTCACTTCCTTTTCGAAATTATTATAAATGAATACTGGTTTGAGAAAGTTGGCACCATATGCAAAGAAATCCCAATTACAGGACAAATTAGGAAATAGCGTTTTTTTTTATTTCAAAAGAATGCTTCATTTTTTTGAAGAAGTTGCTCTAGGATTCCTCTTATGCTTTTTATGCTCCCTCCAATGCTTTGAGCATGTTAATCTAAAACAAACAAAATAAAAACTGATACTCAGTTTATCAGATAAGGAAGGATTAGTAAAAAGTGATTCTGCAAGTGAGGTAAATGCATGTGGAAAGATGTCCACAATATACTGTTCTTTGAGAAACAAAAGCACAGAGCAGTACCTCCAGTAAGATGGTACATCTGTTAAGTTAAAAGAAGAAGAAGAAGGAAAAAAGAAATTATGGCAAACACTCTATACTACATGTGTTGGTTTGTATTTAGAAAATGCCTGGACAGATACATACCAGACGGTTAACAGCGTTTCTCTGGGACGTGGGTTCAAGAGGGAAGGGTGATGAGGAATTTATTTGTACATCATAACAATTTTGTACTGCTTATATATTTATGTTATTTATATAAAATATATATATAAACTTACACCAAAAAGAGAGAGAGAGAAGAAGGAAGGTTGTAGGGAGAGGCTATGAGTAGGGATTTAAGGGAGCTAATATGAACTAAAGACTTACTGGTTGTATAGAAGTTTTATTTCTTTTATAGAGTCTAATAATGATTGTTGTATATGAAAAACAAGAGGTGTAACAAAATGATGACTCTGGAAGACTGTTTCTAGAAAGTTCTATTTGCTTCTTCCCTGAGTCACTTGAATCTTCTGATCTGTGGGGGACTTGGAATAGAATTGTAAAAATGCTTGAGGTTAGAGCTAAATCACTAGTCATCATCTCTCTGCTGTTCAGAAAACAGAATGAGCTGGAGATGGAAGTCCGTTGAGTGGCTGGAGCTGAGGACTGGGGTTGAGTGCGCCCAGAGTTGGTTCCTGGCAGCCACTTTTGGCTGAGGGAACTGGAGCAGTTCAAGTTGTGTCCTCCTTTGCCTGTCCAAGAGAGAAGTGCGTGCCGTGCTTTACGGCCCTTTCAGGTGTAATTCTTGGAAAACATTTTGAGATCCTCAGGGGAGGAAAGTCAATACAAAGTATTTTTTTCAAGAAGGTTGTTATATATAAATCAACCTCAAATTTTTCAGAAGAAAACTCGTTTTCCTTTGGATGTACATTGATTCAAGTACTTTTCTATGCTGAATTTTTGTATTTAATTATTTTTTTAATCCATGAAACTTGGTTATATATATTGAGCACAATTTAGAGTTATTTATAACATAATTGTCAGTTTGCATTTCTCATATGCGGGCTTTAAAAGTAAATCCCCATGTTCTTTTGATGTTCTGTTACATTAGTAACTTGCTGGGATAATTTGGTACAAATCCAGATTCCGCCCCATTCTGTTCTCCCTCCTATTTTACTCACTGTCAACGACTTTCCCTCTATTTTCCTGCATTCCTTCACTCTTTTCCTCCTTGGTGTTTACTCTGTCTCCTCCCCACTCACCTTCTGTCCTCAGGAATGTGTGTAGCCCTTGCTCTTTCCTTGTGACTGGGAGGGTGACTTCACAGATTTCTGGCCATGTCCCACGCCAGACCAATGGCAAAGGTGGTTCTCATAGTTTCAAGGAGCAGGTGACATTGTGTCTTACTATCTAAACAAAGGGTCAAACGTTTTGTAACCAAACTCAGTTTCTCCCTTTCCGATGTTGGTTCTGACCCTCTAGAATCCCACTTGACCCCAGTAGAGAGCATGGAGATGGGCTTGGAAGGAGCCCAGAAAGCAGCCCTTCTCTGCTTTTGTTGTGGGTTCTGCTCCACATGAATGGAAAAAAGAGGGCCTGAGAGCAAAAGGGTTCACTCATTTATATATCTCCCAGATGGTTTCTCTTTCCCCACAGCATCCAGGGTTTGCCTCTCTTAGATCAGGTTAACACAATGAAGCCAAAAGTAGCACAGTTAGCAATTTTACCATCAACTAAACCAGGAGCCACAAAGGAAACAGGAAACCTCTTCAAAAACCAAATATTTTTAAGCTGTAAGAGTGACTGGTGTTGATGTTAGTTGGTCAGTTTGATGTTGGTAATTAACAGTTACCACTCAGTTTGGCAAGATACAGCTTTGGAGTGATTCTTTATCACATGTATTAAGACACTGACGTTAAGATACAAAGCAGAAGCCAGGAAGCCATGGCCCAAAGGAATGGCCTGGTGAGGTCAGGCCCCGCGGTTTTATAAGCGGCTCCAAGCTTCGGATTGTAGGGCAGAGTCTGGAGCAGAGCCCGGGCTGGAGCTGGCTGTCAGCTAACACGGCGCAGCCCCTCATGAGTCCCCAGCTTTCTGATGTACCCGGGAGTTTGGAAGTGGAACAGGCTAGCCCATAAGTGTCTGTATTCCCACGAGTGAGCCCTTAGCTTCAATTAAGTTAGGTGATTCTGGTTTTATATATGCTAATTCTGACTCCCCATTTATAGTATTAACTACCTAGTCTACCTTTTGCAATTACCAAAATGTTTAATAATACTTTCATTGAGTAACTCTGAGTTGGTTTGTATAAAATGGTTAACCGTGTAACAAGCCTGCATGATTAAAGAGTTATTCAGTCAAAGGGCAGAATTTTAAACAGTTCACTCCTATAATGCTTTTAAAAACTTTGAACAACTTACAAAAGTGACGTGCTTATTATATATTTTTAAAGCTAACAGTACCAAAGTATATGTAGCAAGAAGTGAAAGCCCCCTCTTGTTTCCCATCTCTCCACAGGAGTAATCATTGTATCTTTCCAGAACTTTATATATTCACACATATGGTAGGAGCGTAAATGTGAGGTTGAGGTGGTTATCTTTTTAAAACGTGAATTGGATCATGCTGCTCATGCCATCATCCAACCAGCAGCCTTTCTTACTTAACTACTATTAGGTTGGTACAAAAGTAATTGTGGTTTAAAAGGTTAAAAAAAAACAAGTACAAAAACCACAATTACTCTTGCACCAACCTAATAGATCTTGGGCCTCTCTCCTTACCAGTACATATACCTCGTGTTTATGACTATGGACTACAATTATTTCACATTTCCATAATGGTGCATGTATGTTAGTTGTCTTATAAATTGTTACTATTACAAGTAGTGCTATTGTGGGAATCCTTGTATGCATATCTTGTGTTCCTGTGCATGTTGAAGTAGTACCTCTGTGAATGTGTGTGAAGTGTGCCTGTTGCCACCAGTGACAGAAGATGTACAAAATTCAGAGTGATAAGTTCTGGAGACATTACAGTGCTAGGAAAATACGATGTTCCTAAACTGTGTGCACTCCTACCCTTTTTTTGGCTAATGTAATTGCAATTTAGTGTGTCTCACTGGATTGTTAAATGAAAGGTTTTTTTCTAGGTTGTAATTCCCTGACTTGACATTGCAAAGAGTTGAGTTTGAAGGTCAATGTCCTTTTTAAAAACTTTTATTTCTCAACTGATTTTTAAAAAGTTAAGTGTATGTGGTCAGAGCGTCATGTCCATTTAAAGCAACGCTGCTGACTACTGAGAAACCAGAAGAGGCAGCAGTCAGCGGCTCTGTGCAGCGTTCCAGACCTGTTTCTTTTCTTCCAGCCCCTGGGAACGGGCTGGCTGTTAGGACACAAGATGGCGGACTCCTTCCTTAGCCACGTTTGTCCACTTGGGAATTTAGATATTGAAATAATATGCAAATGGTTTTATTGCCAACTGAATATGCTGCTTGTGCCAAATTTGTAAAATTTTAATAATTAGATTACTAACCCGTTTAACTACAGATTCAAAACCTGTAGTGTGGCTTAAACTCACAGTTTTCTATCTCAAAAAGTATAGCCCAGTTCTGTGGTTGAGAGTCTCATTAAATACAAAATCCAGGTGATTCGTTTTAGGTTTGGGGAATGGAAAGCATGTTGACATGAGGCTTGACCTTTCAGAAAGTACCCACTGACACCACTGCTGTTCTTTTTATTTCTCAGTACTTGGCCTGGTCCTTCCCATTTGGGCGATAGCACTCATCTCGTTTGGTGTAGCACTGCTTTTTGCCTTTTTTGTGTGGCTCTTTGTGTGTCCCTGGATGCGGAGGAAAATAGCAGGTAAGGGCTTTTTCATTCTTCTGATTTACAAAAATGCTCCCAATTCCCGAGACTTCAGATGTAATCTATAATTATCCTTACCTAACAGGGGGAATGGAAGCATGGATAACTCTAGAACATACACTGAGATACAGGCCCAGTCCTTATCTCTTGGTTCCAGACTGCTTTCTGGCTCAAACTTTTTATTGATAACTGTGACCCAGGGGAGCAGTAAGGTCCCAGTTGCCGTGGATAACTGCAAGTTAATTATGCAGTTAAGTTCTACCAACCTGATGGAAAACATTAGTCTTCAGGGAAATGCAGATTAACACCACAACAAAATATCACTTCACCCCTGCAAAAACCAATAACAAAAAGACTAGCATTTATCAAGTGTTGGTAAATAAGTGCAATAACTGGAATACTCATACATTTATTTATGGTTAAACGTAAAATGGTACAATCATTTTGAAAATTAGTTTAGCAGTATCCTATAAAGTTAAGCATACATTTACCATATGACCCAGTAATTCCACTTCTGTGCTCTTCTCGGTTTCAAGAGCAATGAAAATATTTGTTCATGAAAAGACTTGTGCACACATTGTTAAGTCATAATAGCGAAAAACTGGAAACAACCCAAATGCTCATTAACAGGTGAATAGATAACCACATTGTGGTTCTCAGACAGTAGAGCAGTACTTAGCAATACAGACAGTGAACTATTGGTAGGCGCAGCAACATAACAAATTTCACAGACCTTATGTTGAGCTAAATAAGCCAGATACAAAAGAGTACATACTATGTGATTCCAGTGAAAATTAATTTATAGCGATAGAAATCACTGCTTGCTGAGGCCAGTGGGGGTCGGTTACAGGAGACTGACTGCAAAGGGACACGCGGGAACTTTTCGGGTCGTGGAAATGTACCCTGTCTTCACTGGGGGACTGGTTGTAGGGTGGAGTCATTTGTTGCCCCAGGTCATCCACCTATATATTTTAAATGTACGAATTTTATTGTATGTAAATTATACCTCAATAAAAACAAGTTTTAAAAAATGAAGAAGAATATGGCTTAGAAAGTTGCCGGAGCTATTTTCCTGTCAGTAGCAAAATAATTGAATTCCAGGCCTTGAGTCCACATGTTTTTACAGGGCTCTCAAAAGAAAAGAAGTATCTACTTTTGGCCACAGAATGTACCTTACAATCGTTTCAATATGGATATATCCGAATTTGAAAACCCATATTTCAAAGAAGACCAAAACAAATAAGACATCCCATGCTCATGAATTGGAAGACTCAGTTAAGATGTCAGTTCTTCTCAAATTGATCTATAGATTTCATACAATTAAAAAAAAAAAATCCCAGCAGGGTACTTTGTAGATTTAGACAAGGTGCTTTTAAAATTTATATAGAAGAGCATTTCCATTTCACTTCTGTAGGTGAGAGCTTAGAAATTTGCTTAGGAAAATTTGCAAGCAGCAAGATCGTTAAATCAGCAGCATCACATATCAGATTTGATTAAAAAGAATGCTGTTGAGCTTTAAAACCGCTTTTTAAAAAGTCCCTTGTTTCTTTTGAAAATAAAGGATTTTTAAAAGTAAGTAGGATCTCCTCTGTTCCTTTTGAGGAAAATGATTTACTTGTTTCCTAAAATTTGGTGACCTGAAGAAATCTGAGACCCATAATTTATTGAACAGAAGAAAACCAAATAGACTGTAACAATATCTATGAAGACAAAAGGGAGAAACATTTCAGTGGTTAGATTCTGAGGTTAGTTTAAGAAAATAGAAAGCCAATCTAAATGCTTGTAGAATTACAGTGTTAGCCCTGGAAGGGACCCTGAGGGTCAGGTCTAACCCTTTCTTCTTTCTTGGTTTTGGATGAGATGACTCAGGCCCGAAGCCCCCATCTTTTCCTCAATAACTAATTTTCTGGCTTGGGCTTCCCAGATAATCAATTGAACTCTCCACTTCATTCTTTCTATCTAGCTATAACTTTTTTGTTTCATTTCCAAAGTAAGTACCAAAACGTAAAGATAAATATTCATTTTGTATATTCATGTGTCAATAACAAGAATTCTCTTCCAAATTTTTCAGTTATGACTCTGTTTTCTTTAGGCAAATTACAAAAAGAAGGTGCTTTATCACGAGTCTCTGATGAAAGCCTCAGTAAAATTCAGGAAATAGAGTCACCAGTATTTAAAGAGCTGCCTGGTGCCAAGGCTAGTGACGACAGCACCCTCCCTCTCACGGGCTCAGCTGGGGAGACGTCTGGAACGTCAGAAGGCACATCAGCAGGAAACCACCCCCGGGCCTCCTACGGTAAGACCCACTCGAGGGCTGGGGCATGCATGGCAGCAGAGAGCGGTTCCTCGGGGGTAACGAGCTGGGCCCGCATGGGGGCAGTTAGGTTTTAATGCACAAAAGTATCCCCCAGTTCTATGTTTTGAGAAAGAAAACCCAGAGGCTAAAGAGGCCTCTGGAGACCATTCAGTCAGCAGAGCAGGTTTACTCTGGTCCTGTGCTTTTCTTCCAAGAGCTATTTATAGTCCTATCGGCAGCACCAAGGGCACACACGGTGCCTGTGTGGAGCTCGCTTAGCTGCATATGCATGCCATCCATGTTGTGGAGTTACCTCACTGTCAAAGTCTGGCTTATCCAGCTTAACACGGCTGCCTTCATGGTAGAAGATGAAAAGAGAAAAATAGAATTGGAACCAAGGTGGTCATCCCACCATAGAATCACAGAAACATCAGAAAACATCAAGACCGTCCTGGGAGTGTCCTTTTGTCTCGTAATGTTTGTGGACAGAGATGGGCCAGCACCAGCCTCTGCCAGGCCTGTCAGGGCAGCTCCCCACCTCCTTGCAAGGTGGGGCTCTGGCATCTGCTTTCCATAGGTGCGGTCTCAGATTTGGCCCAAAGAAAGCAAAATACTTTTGCCCCACTAATCTGACAGATACTGCCTTTGACAGTCCTGATTGGCCTTTTAAGGAGCACCTAGAATATCTGTCTCACAGTGAGCTGGGTTTTTCCCCTTGTGTATGAAGTTTTTCTAAAATAAGTTCTTTATAAGGATTCTCCCTTTACTGTTTACTAGAAACAGGAAAGAATGCCGTAGTAATCTCTGGAAGACACTTCTTAGGAGAAACTAAATAACAGCATTTTAAAAATACCATGTTACCAGTTTTACCCTTTTGTAGTATGTGTCCAAGTTTCCTTTTTTATTTTAGCCATACTACATGTCCTTTATAATAAAGTTAATTTAGAATATAAGGCCCGTGGAAAAAAATTTAAATCACCCTTAATCCAACTTTCTAGAGATTATCATTATGAACCCATGGAGAGTATATTTTCTTCCAGACATGATTTGTATTTGAAAGGCTAGAAAATAAGACTTTTTAAAACCCTTTTCAGGAAGGGCACTCTCCATGACGACGAAGTCGCCCATCTCCAACGGCACCTTTGGCTTTGATGGCCACACGAGGAGTGACGGGCACGTCTATCACACTGTACACAAAGATTCGGGGCTCTACAAAGACTTGCTGCACAAAATTCACACAGACAGGGGCCCGGAGGAGAAGCCTGCACAGGAAAACAACTACCGGTTCCTGCGAAGAAACAACAGTTACACTTGCTATACCGCGGCCATTTGTGGAATGCCAGTCCACTCGACTTTTAAAACTGCTGACTCATCATCTGCACCCGAGGATAGTGAAAAGCTGGTGGGTGACACCGTGTCCTATTCTAAAAAGAGACTGCGCTATGACAGCTACTCGAGCTACTGCAATGCGGTAGCAGAAGCTGAGATAGAGGCAGAGGAGGGAGGTGTGGAAATGAAGCTGGCATCTGAGCTGACAGATCCTGCCCAGCCTCGAGAGGACCCTGTGGAAGAAGAAAAGGAGGAGAAGGACACTTCCGAGGTCCACCTCCTGTTCCATTTTCTGCAAGTCCTTACTGCCTGTTTTGGATCCTTTGCTCACGGTGGCAATGACGTAAGGTAAGTACATTCATTCATTCAACAAGTATGTATTGAGGGCCTGCCGTTCTGGGAGCTGGGATACAGTAGCAAACAACATGGACAAAAATCCCTGCCAGTAAGGTGGGGGGTGGGGCGCAGACAATAAACAAATAATGGGCTAGACAGCGAGAAATGTCAAAGGGAAAAGTACAGTGGAAAGGGTGATGGGAGCATCTGGAGGACCGCCGTGTTGGTTAGGCTGCTCAACTAAGGGCTTGCTGAGTGAGATCTCAAGGGGTGAAGAGAGCCAGCCTCGTGGCATCTGTGGGAGGAGCATTCCCAGAAGAGGGAACAGCAGGTGCAAAGGCCTGAGGCAGGACTATGCCTGGTGTATTCTATGTAGAGCAAGGAGGCCACGGAGGGAGAGTGTAGACTATAAGGTCAACAGATCATGCAGGCCTGGAACATGTAGAAAATATGTAGAGAGTCTCTATTCTCCTCTTACTGGCTGCATAGCTAGTAAGTGATGTCACTTGATTTTCCCAAAGCCTCAGTGTCCCAATATGTAAAATGGGGGTAAAACTAGTACCAACCTCATGGGGATTCCATGAGGATTAAGTGAAATACTTTATATAAGGTGTTAGGGCAGTGCTCCTCTCATAATCAGTATCTATACATTTTCACTATTACTATTATCATAATGATTATGCAGGACTAATGTTTCTGTCCAAATCAGGAAAATTTGCTATTGTTGCATCTTGTATTGCCCAGGTAGATGACTGTCCATTTTACAGCTGTGAGTTTCCATACAGTGTCTACCCATGTGCAACTGCATTCCTGTTCTTTTTAAAAGAAGTCTTTCCGCCAGACCAGAGGCATGAACATCTTTGGTCCTGCTCAGTGTTACATAGGTGCTGCCATGTTATTTTGTTTAAGGAACGATGTTCTGTCCTGTCTTAAGTTTTTGACTGCCCTCCTTCCCCCAGACCCACCCCATTTCCTCTTCCTCCTTGTCAAGAATTCTTTATTGAAGGCCTGGTACTTGCAAAGTGTTACTAATTGGGTTTTTTAGGAATTTAAATTCCAGCCAGGGAGATAAGAAATACATATAGATGGAAAAGCAACAAACCACCCAAAACAGTATTTCAAGGCCAAAGGAAGAATAAGCCTTAACTGTATAGGTAACCAGAGTTTAGAGCAATTGCTTGCACTTTTGAGGCTTTTGAGTAGGGATATGGTCTGATAAAGGCAAGGTTCTAGAAATAATAATGTGACAGTGAAGAGGGGGCATCTGTTCATTCAACAAAGGTTGTTAAGTTTGTACCAGGCCTCAGTGCTAAACCATTGGTAACTTTTTCTAATCCTTCTCAGAACAGCCCTTTAGGTCATAAGTAGTATCTGTCAAAGATAAGAAACCGGAAGCTCAGATATGTGACATTTTATGCCCAAAATAACACAGCGAGAGAGAAGCAGACCTGTGAGGCAGTTCTTTGTGACTCTGAACCCACACTCTGTCTACACAGAGTGTAGACTGAGCTGTGAGGAGGAGATGAGCTACAGAAACCGTTAAAAGCCTGTGTGTGATTCTGCATGTAAGGAGCTTGGAAGTTGTGACTTCATCCTAAAAACAAGGGAAAAACTGAACCGACTGAAAAATCAACAACTGTTCTTGGATCAAGAAGAGAGAGGAGGACACAGGGCAAACCACTGCTCCCAAGATTGAAGAGACAGGGTGTCACAAAGGCTCACGAGAGGAAACTGCAGTGCCCGGTAGGAAATCTGGACTGTAATAATGAATTCTGAGAGGCTCAGTGGAGACAAGTCTGAAAGTTGAAGACTCCAAGGGGACCCAGTGGTAGAAACAGTTTTTAAAAAGTAGTGTAACTGATATGCTGAGAAAGGAGAGAAAATGGAATCATATAAAATGCTTAGTTAAACAATAAAGGGTAAAAAAAAAAAGAAAGTGGAAGGTAAAATAGAAACAAAGAATAAAGGCAACAAATAGAAGAGTAACAAATATGATAGATATTAATCCAACTATATCAGTAATCACTTTGAATGTCAGTGGTTTAAATACACCAGTAATGGACAGAGATTGTCAGAATGGATCAAAAAACAAGCCCCAACTATATGTTGTCTATAAGAAACCCACTTTAAATATGAAGATACATACAGGTTAAAAATAAACACAACGAGAAAAATAGGTAGGTGCAAAAGTAATGGCAGTTTTTTCAATTATTTTTAACCTTTTAAACCACAGTAACTTTTGTACCAACCTAATACCATGCTAACACTAATCATAAGAAAGCAGGAGTAGCTATATTAATTTCCTACAGAGCAGACATGGACAGTCCAAGAAAATCAGTAAGGACTTAGTTGAACTTGACAACACCATCAGTCAACTGGATAGCGTTTACTTCTATAGCTTTCTGCAACAACAGGAGAATTCATGTTCTTCTCAAGCTCATATGGAACATTCAGCAAAATAGGCTACACTCTGGACTGTAAAACATACCTGAGCACATTTAAAAGACTAGAACTAGTACAATGACTGCTCTCAGACCACAGTGAAATTAAACTAAATCAATAACAGAAAGATGATCTGGAAATCCCCAAATACCTGGAGATTATACAACACACTTATTAAATAACACATGAATCAAAGATGAAATATCAAGAGAAATTTTAAAATATTTTAAACCAGATGAAAATGAAAACATGCATCAGTATTTGGGGATGCAGCAACAACAGTACATAGAGGGAAACGTATAGCATTGAATACAGATTTGAGAAAAGAACAAAAAAAATCAATAATCTAAATAGTCATCCTAGGAAACTAGAAAAAGAGACACAAACTAAATCCAAAATGAGCAGAAGAAAATAATAAGAATTAGAGCAGAAATCAATGAAATTGAAATCAGGAAATCAATAGAGAAAATCAAGGAAAACAAAAGATTGTTCTTTGAAAGATCAACAAAGTTGATAAGCTTCTAGCCAGGCTAAGTAAGAAAGAGAGAGAGGACACAAGCTACTAATATAAGAAATGAAAGAAGAGACATCACTATAATCCTATGGCCATTAAAAAGATAAAGGATTACTGTGAACAACTCTATGCGCACAAATTTGATAACCTAGATGAAATTGGACCAATTCCTTGAATGATTCAATCTACCAATACTCACACAAGAATAAATATACTATCTGAATAGATCTATATCTGTTAAAGAAATTCAATCAATAATTAATAATCTTCCAAAACAGAAAGCACCAGGCCCAGTTGTGTTCACTGGTGAATTCTACCAACATTTAAGGAGACCAATACTCTGTGGTCTCTTTTAGAGGATAGAAGTGAGGGAATACTTCCTAATTAATTCCATAAGGCCAGCATTAATTATCCTATTACCAAAATCAGACAAAGACATTACAAGAAAACAAAACTACAGGCCAATATCTCTCATGAACATAGATGTAAAAATCCTTAACAAAATATTAGCAAATGGAACCCAACAATGTATAAAAAGAATTACACACCATGACCAAGTGAGATTTATCACAGGTATGCAAGGCTGGTTCAACATTCAGAAATCAATTAATATGATCCATTACACCAGTAGGCTAAAATAAAAAGCATCACATGATCATATCAATAGATGCAGAAAAAGCATTTAACAAAATCTACCACCTATTTATGATCAAAAAAACCCTCAATAAATTAGGAATAGAGGGGAACTTCCTCTACAAAAAGCCTGCAGCTAACCTCATACTTAATGGTGAGAAACTGAAAGCTTCCTCACTAAGATCAGGAGCAAGACAATGTTGTCCCCTCTCACCACTCCTTTTCAACGCTGTCCTGACGTTCTAGCTAATGCAGCAGGACAAGAAAAGGAAATAAAAGGTATAGTGATTGGGAAGGAAGAAATAAAAACTATCTTTGTCCTCAGATGACATGATCATCTGTGTAGAAAATCTGAGGAATCAATAAAAAACTCCTGGAACTAGTAAACACTTATAGGATATAAGGTTGATATACAGAAGTCAATTGCTTTCCTACATACCAGCAATAAACAGACGGAAGTTGAAATTTAAAACACAATACTATTTACATTAACACTCCTAAAAATGAAATACTTAGGTATAAATCTAACAAAATATGTAAAGATCTGTATGTGGAATACTATAAAACGGATGAATGAAATCAAAGAACTAAATAAATGGAGAGATTTTCCATGTTCAAGGATAGGAAGTCTCAATATTGTCAAGATATCAGTGCTTGGGTGGCCAGATGGCTCATTTGGTTAGAGCGCGAGCTCTGAACAATAGTGTTGATGGTTCGATTCCTACATGGGCCAGTGAGCTGTGCCCTCCACAACTAGATTGAAGACAACGAGCCGCTGAGCGGTCAGAGGGGCAGCTGGATAGCTCAGTTGGTTAGAGCGCGAGCTCTCAACCACAAGATTGCTGGTTCAATTCCCGCATGGGATGGTGGGCTGCACCCCCTGCAACTAAGATTGAAAATGGCGACTAGACTTGGAGCTGAGCTGCGCCCTCCACAACTAGATTGAAGGACAACGACTTGGAGCTGATGGGCCCTGGAGAAACACACTGTTCCCCAATCAAAATTAAAAAAAAAAAATAGATATCAGTTCTTCCCCTCTTGGGGATATTGATAAGCAGGGAAGTTGTGCACATGTTGGAACAGGGATTTTATGGGAAATCTCTGCACCTTCCCCTCAGTTTTTCTGGCAACCTCAAATTGTTCTAAAGGAACAAAGTCTTGATTTAAAATTTGAAAAAAACAAAAAAACAAAAAGCTGTTGTGGCACCCCCTGAAAATGTCAGGGTGTGGCTGCCAAGGGCCTGAGTGATGATGGCAGGTTTCGGGGGAAGAACATGAGTACCTGAATGAGTCCTGAGCTCATGTCCCGATCCTGCCTCCTGCTAGCGACGTGACTTTGGTGTCAGTTTGCTTGTCAGTAAAGTGGGAGTGACAATACCTAATTCGCAGGGTAGGTGTAAGAACTAATGATTAGCACTGTTTTTGATCCCACAGTGTGGGGCCTGACATGGCTAATACTAGTAATGGAAAGAAGAAGAGAAGAAAGAAATTGTTTTTTGTGTCCACTTCTTGTGATTTTTTTTTCAGTACTTCTAAAAAATTAATAAATCGCATGCCCATTAAAATGGCTTCTATTAAAAAGAACGGAAAATAAGTGTTGGTGAAGATGTGGAGAAATTGGAACTCTTGTGCACTGTTAGTGGAATGTAAAATGGCACAGCCACTGTGGAAAACAGCCTGGAGATTCCTCAAAAATTTAAAATTAGGACTACCTTATGATCCAGCAATCCTACTTCTGGTTATTTACCCAAAAGAATTGACAGCAGGGTCTCGAAGAAATATTTGCACACCCATGTTCATAGCAGCATTATTCTCGATAGCCAAAAGGTGGAAGCAACTCAAATGCCCATCAGTGGATAATGAATGGGTAAAGAAAATGTGGTATATGCATACGATGGATTATTCAGCCTTAAAAAGGAAGGAAATTCTGACACATATTATAACACGGATGAATCTTGAGGACATTATGCTACATGAAATAAGCCAATGTCAAAAGACAAAAGCTGTATAATTCCACTTAAATGAGGTACCTAAAGTAGTCAGATTCATAGAAACAGAAAGTCAAATAGTTACCAGGGCCTGGGGGCAGAGGACAAAGGGAATTATTGTTTAATGGCTAGAGTTTCAGATTTGCAGGATGAAAAAGTTCTGGAGATCTGTTTCACAATAATGCGAATATATTTAACAATACTGGCTAAGATGGTAAATTTTCTGTTATTTTTTTTACCACAACAAAAAAATTAATAAACCATTTTGTATCACCAATGGATTATATAAGCAAGCCACAAATACAGGAAGATCAGCTATTCTCAAGACTGAGAAATCACTGCATTGTATACGGTGCCGTTTGTATGTACAATGTTTGTACAATTCATCTACTTTTTTTCTTTGCCCAGTAATGCCATTGGTCCCCTGGTAGCTTTGTGGCTGATTTACGAACAAGGTGCAGTCCTGCAAGAAGCAGCTACTCCCGTCTGGCTGCTGTTTTATGGAGGAGTTGGAATTTGTACAGGGCTCTGGGTTTGGGGGAGAAGAGTAATCCAGACCATGGGGAAAGACCTCACTCCCATCACGCCGTCCAGGTAAGCCGGAGGTGCAGGCTGGGTGGCAGGGCTGGTCCCCGGGGCCTGTGGTATGTCCAAAAGTCCTCTCATGCTGCTCTCATGCCCCCACCCCCTGAGCACGCTCACTCTGCAGGAGGTCACAGTGAGGAGGAGGCAGAGGGCACGCACACACACGCCACCTTTGCTGGCCACCTATCGTCCCCTCCCTCACGCTCCTCAGCCCCCATCCACAGTGGCACTGAGATGAGGGAGAGAAAATGAGAGAGGTGGGGAGAGAAGAAAGGAGAAGCTGAAGCAGAGCAAGAGGGAACAGAAAAAGGCACCCACCCTGCAGGCCCTTCCACTCCCACTCGTGGGCTTTCCCAGTGTGAGCTCCTGAGAGCAAGTGGGGAGGGAGACGCAAACTCTACCCCCGGCCCAGGGCCTGCCTTTCCCGAAAATTCTCTGCCACGTCAGCTCCACCTGCTGGAAGGAAGCTGTCACCTGCCACCCTTCGGAGGTTACTTTGTGCAGCCGGGAGGGTGCCTGTACCATCCAAGATGGGGTTCGGAGACTTTCCCACATGGTTTTCTCTGTGCTCCTTATATTGTGTATCTTTCAGCTGGATTAGGGGTTAAATAACAAACTTACAAGAGAACTTGGAACTACCTATTGTAAGAAATCTTTCCCCTCTTGAAATTAATTGTAATAATTCTTTTACAAGATCGATTTGAAGAAAAATTAGAATCTGAGAAAAGAATTAACTGTTCTGTAATAAGCATACATTTTAAAATGAGAGTATGGTTTTTCCTACGCCACTTTAGAAATGACTTAGTTACCATTTTTCACACAGCAGGCATTTCTGACCCAGTTACTACAGTGGGTGGTTTTTGAAAGCTATCAGAAAAACAAGGCTATTTAGGGTTGTAAACAGTATAACGCAAAGCGTTAGTGTGAATTGTTGCCATTATACAGCAGTTTCTTATTCTGTTAATGTCATCTGGCCCAGTCAGCAGTCAACAGTCGATTCAAAGAATGTTCTAGTGAGACTTTGGCACCCCTGGGGTGTCAGTGAGACTGACACAAAGAGCGCCTGTGATGTGTCCCTTCTGCTCCCTCCACAGCGGCTTCACTATTGAACTGGCCTCAGCATTCACAGTGGTGATCGCCTCCAACGTGGGACTTCCTGTCAGCACCACACACTGCAAGGTAGGCCCCTGCCAGCGCCGTCCTTTCATCAGGCTGCTAGGACCAGCCCAGAGTCACCAAGGGAATCTGAGAAAAGCTGGTAGTGCTTTGTCTATGGTTGTTTGTGAAAAAAGTCATTTCAGGGTTTGCTGGGTCTGCTCGAACATTGCTGGATGTGGGCGTTTGCTTTTCTCAGGCTGACCCTCTCCACCTTTCCAGCTCAGCAGTGTGACACCTTCTGTCACACAGACTGCTTTTTCAATGCATGCCTGGCAAGAGCTTTCCCTCCTTTGATGTGTGCTCATACTTTCCATTTGTCCTGTTTCTCTCTCATTGTTTCCACAGTGGATTTTGCATTGAAGTCATGTGTGCGCTAACCATATTCGTAGGCTCAAATGGGGGCTTGCCACTCAGTTCCAACCCATTGCAGGGGACTGGGAGTTGACAGTGGAACTAGAGATAAGCAGAAATCATCTCAATGGAATTGTAAGACACAGTTGTTTCAGTTCTTTTTCCTTATATGATGGTCAAAGTGACTGTATTGCCTTACAGTAAGTTCCAAGTGAGGGGGAAACGCCTCATTGCTCACTGTCAAGTGCTCTGAAACTCAGAGCTGTGCAAGAGGGAATTCCTTGTTGGAGTGGTGGAATGGTGGAGCTGTAAGGAACCTTAGAGACTAATGAAGAGGAGACAGGCCCCCTGAGTTTCAGGAGTTATCTGAGGTCACTCAGGGTGGAGCCAGAACTAGAACCCAGGTCTGCCTGGTATCAGGAGAGCATTCCAGAACACCTTAAACAGACAAAAATATTCACTAACTTCAACAAAGCAAAAGGCACCTCTAGATTTTTCCTAGGTTTATTTGTTCCTATAATTCAAGAAAAACTCATTTGTCCCTGCTGTGTATGAGGTAATGTCCCAGGCCAGGGGTACCTCAGCAACCAAGACAGACAACCTCCTCCATTTACACGCACAATGTTAAAACTCCAACCAATGTGTTTATAAACAGACATCACTAAGTGTAAATGGCTTACTGCTTCAAAAATTAAGGCCAGGCAGCGTTTAGGAGAGTATTTTCAGTGGGCCAGCTGACAAAGCTGGAGCTCTACAGCATGGGGAATCAACATCACTGGAAAGAGGTTGTTTTGTTTTCTTCTTTCTTTTTTGCTACAGAATATAGAAAAACTTCAATTTCCATTATAAAAATTTCATTGTAAAAATTTACTTCCACTTACTGAGTGTATACAGAGTGCCAGGCACTGCGTTTAGGGATTTATGCATACACCATACATCATTTAATTCCCACAGCGACCCTATAATATTTGTACTGGTCTTCCCAATTTACTTCCCAATTTACAGATGAGAAAACTGAGGCTTCCAAAGTTAGGTCACTGTCCCCAGGATTCAGACCATCACCTCATGCTCGGTGCCTCCTAGTTGTGTTCATAATAACCATGGTCATGGTAACTGACCATAACTGACTAAGAGGGCAAGTGCCCTCTGCTGGGAACTGTTTTAAGTGCACCGTGAATATCAACTTGTTGAATCCTCCCGAGAACTTTTTGAGGTGGGAGCTAATGTCACCCCCGTTTTACCAGTGAGGAAACAAGCATAGAACGGTTGTGTAACTTGGCCAAGATCACACAACTAGCAAGTGGCCAAACCAAATGCCAACATGGCCCCAGCACTCTGGCCATGCACCTCCCAAGTACAAAGAAGGAAGGCAGCAAACGTGCAATGCGCTCCGGCTGCCCCTACCATTCATTTACTGTTATTTTTCTAATTTCATTTACTTAAAAATGACAAAAGAAGCACATGTTCTCTGAAACATTTCAAACAGTACAATACTATAAGGAATCTCCCCCCTCTCTCCACCTCAACTTGAACTCACTGCCTAGAGAAAACGCACTCAGTAAATGTATTTCTTCCCAGAGAAGTAGGCTTTGAACTTTTCTGTGGTGGTAACTAGTCTTTGGGGCTGCTTTGAAATAAAGGTTACCCTGTCTTTTTAATGATTAACCCTCCTGTGTGAGCAAGCCTAGAACTCTTTCACACCAGTTGAAAGAGATCTCTGGAAAAAACAACACAAGTTTTTTTTTTCTGGGTTGTTTTTGTTAAACTATATTAGCAATCTAACATCAATGTGTGAAGTGTTATAACCGAGAATACTAATTTTGCTAATAGCACTAAACTCTATAATCCAACTTGTAGAAATAGATGAAAAGTATAAAATGTCTATAAAACTCCACTCATATTTTTATCTTTAAATGTCATTTCCCCAATCCTTTGTACTGTAATAAGGAGGTGTTACTAAGGGGTTTATATGCAGTTTGTACAGGACCTTAGTGAATATACGTATATGTTATCATTGCCCGAAAATCTCTACAGATTAATGATAGGCTTTGTTTCCTTAGAGCTGTTGATTAGTGTCAGGATAGCTTGCTGGCACTTAAAACCAGTCTCCTTAACATGGGACCCCAGAGGATGTCGTGTGTCGAACAGACTTGAGACAGAGCTCAACTTGGATTCCAGTCAGTTTGTCCAGTGTCATTGATCATGGACTTCTGGACAAAGCCCAGAGCTGGTCATTGCAGTAGTTCAAGGACAGAATCCTGTCTCCAAGAACTTGCCGTGGACAGAGAGAGCGAGTCGCTCATCCAAGTCCAGATAATAGGAGTGCTAAGAAGAGTTCACAGTTGCCATCACCCCATAACACGATTCTCTTACCCCACTGTTTCTTCTGCACACAACAGTCCCAAGTGGCAAATGTGGGGTGAAATATGAGAGATGGGGCATGAAAGAGTTCCTATGTGAGCAAAGCCACGAATATGGACAATTCAAATGGTGTTAATGTTCACATACAATCATAATCCCATCAGATTTTCAGGAATTAGACCCTATATTTGATTTTTCCAGCTCTCTGCTTCCTCTCACATCTACTTGTCAGGTTTCTTGCTTAGAACCACCCCCATGAGAAGGTGGGCAAAAGTTGGAAAAAACAATTCTTACCTGAAAAAGCAAAAAGTAACATTCCACTTGAGGCCTGGGAAGGAGCTGGTAAATCACCATTTTGCAACTATTGCAGTAAAGATTGGATTGCTAAATCTTTAACAGACAGGAGGGGGAGAGGGTTGCCCGAGGAGCAGGCTATTTTAATCACATAAAAATGTTTCTTCATAGATTGTGGCAAAATGTTAAATATCGGTGAATTTGGGTCAAGGGTGTATGGGAGTTCTTGCAACTTTTCTGTCAGTTCCAGATTATTTCAAGGTGTTAAATGCCATCTCTAGTTTATAATCCACTTCAGGGAATATTATTTTTAAATCCTAAATAGAAGCTATATGAATGAATATGTTAATCATGAAAGTGTTTGTAATAGGGAAGAATCGGAAGCAAATTGGAAATGGTTAAATAAGGCACATCCACCCCCTAAAGGATGGATGACGTTACATGATCAGAAAGGCAATGAGCTGACACTGTGGAAAGATGCTTGTTTTTTTAACAAAGGAAATAATAGCCTACCCTATTTACAAACAAAGGCGCATTTGTAAAAACTAGACAGGAATATATAAATATGATAGTCGTTGAGTTCTGGGTGATTATCCATCCCTATTACATAAACTTGCTATAATATTATATTACCTTTATGCTTTTTAGACAGTGTTCGAAGAAGGGAAGAGCGTGTAGATAAAATTGAAACTTGAGTGTCCTCTCCGCAAAATAATCCCGCACAACTGAAGGGGGCATGTGCTGGGAACAATGAGTAACAGGAAGAATTTAATCTCAGAAGCCAGTGTTTGGGGTCTCGATGGCATGGGTTGACAAAATGTCAGATTCACCACCTTTAAATGTGCTGTTCTTGGTGTTCCCGTTTGCTTCCATAAGCAATTGCAAGTGTTGGATTTTATTTTTCCTGTGGTTACACCCTGGTTGCTATTTGAACCTCACTGGCTGCTGCTGATTCTAAAGTATTTGAGGGTCAGGAGAGACAATGCCAATTTTACGGAGTGCTTCAAGGGCCAGAAGTGGCCAGGCGCCCTGAGGAACTCCCTGAGCTTCCCCAGGGGCTGCATGAAGTGGGAACTTCATGTTATGGGCACTGTACTTCCTTATGATTTCTAGGTTACTTAAAGTGTCTTTCCTTTTTAAACTTTCAACAGACCATAAAATGAACTGCAAGTGTTTAGAAAAATATTTGAATTAGTGTTAATATTCAGATGTTCAAGTATCTCTCATTTGTGATGCATGATTGACAATTTAGATCCAGTAACATTTATGCTCCATTTTATTTTTTTATTTAGCTAAAGTACAAGGCAGTTTGAGATGATGGAGAAAACCAGTTTGTAGTCAAGAGACCTGAGTTCTAGTCCTCAGCCTGCCGTGATTTACCGTCTCTGCTCTCCTCGGCATCCCTGAGCTCCAGGGCTCTGCCCTCTGTAAAACCAGCCACGAGGCTCAGATTCTCAAAGGTCTTCTCCAGCTCCAACATTTTATGATGCTGATATTCTAAGAAAAGGATGCATTATTGCCATTTCATCATGTAATGAAAGCAGTTTCACATACTGTAGTAAGCAATATCCTACCTGGGGAATATTTAAAACGGTCATTCAGAATTTATAAGGTGCAGAGAGGACAATTAATTGGCTAAAGTTCCACTCAAATAGAGCAGAATATAGGTGGAAAAGTGCATCTGATCTGTATACCGAATAGAATGATCCTACAACAATTATACCTAAAATTTAAACTATTTTAAAAACATTTAGTAAGTTTAGGGGAAAGAACCGGTGATTTTATAATGTAGTATATTTGGGATTAGCCAGTTTACATCGGTTGGATGTGGATTTTGTGTCTCACCTGTAAATGTGCGGCCTCTTTGTACCTTAAAATGTCTGTGCTCCTGCAGGTGGGCTCCGTGGTGGCTGTGGGCTGGATCCGCTCCCGGAAGGCTGTGGACTGGCGCCTCTTCCGGAACATCTTCGTGGCCTGGTTTGTGACTGTCCCCGTGGCTGGGCTGTTCAGTGCTGCTGTCATGGCTCTCCTCATGTATGGGATCCTTCCCTATGTGTGACGTGCCGTCTCCCCCCCAGTCACCAAGGGGTAGCCTGGTGTGGGGAAGTGCGGGAGGCCTGGGCCACGTTTCACTCCCGTGCACTCGTCCTGCTCGTGCATGGGCTGTCTTCCCACCAGCTTCTCCCAGCCCGTGCAGGGGGCTCCGAACCACGCTGTCCACCTCGGTGGTAGGCTCATCCTCTAGAGCGAACTTAACTACTGTACATAATACTGTGCATTCAGCTGGTGTCGTGGTGATAGAACGTGGTGCAGTTACTTATATATTAAAGATATATTGTATACATAGAATAGGTAGCATTATTTCAAACATATTCAGAATGGGAGTGGAGATAATTGTCTAGAATTCAATATTCAACAAATCTTTGTACATAATGATTTCAGTGGCAAATTTTAAGAACCTTTTAAAAGGAAAGTGTAAATTGGAAGATGATATTTTTCCCATTTAATTTACTGTAAGATAAGTGAGATGCAGGATGGATGATACGAATTTGGGAAGGTGTACGTGTGTCCGAGTGCTAGTGAAGAATACTGGAACGGTTCACAAGTGCTTTCACTGAAGAATTTGTTCATATACTGTAATATATCTTAATTGCTTCTGTAAATACTTAAAACTGTAATTTTTTAATGGCGTGCTTCCCTTATACTTTTTGATCAGAGAATTTTGGAAAGTACCAAAGAAGCGGGGGAATAGGTTGCCAGTACTATATTTTCATATTGTTTGTCTCCCCTTCTCATGAACCCTTCCATTAACCTGGGAGGTAGCAAGACAGCCAGGCTCTGAGCTGCCCCAGAGAAGTGTGTGGTGAGGCACCAGCCCCCCCCCATCTTGTGCGCGCCCCACCTCGGGTCCCCTGCCCCATCCACCCCCACCACTGCCTCCAGATATTGGTCAGCCCTGCAGTGGCCCTTCACTGCCGTCAGTGTAGAGAATGTACAGCATTAAGGACACATAATCATGCACTACATATCAAGTCCAGTTTATATTTCCAGTCCTCTTCTCCGCTGCAGCTGGAAGAAAGGCATTCTTGTCTCAAATACTGAGGCAAGTGCTTTGCCATTCTAGAAATTCGGGAGGGAGGAGGCTGAAATACCAGACAACACACTGGATTTGAGGGACTCCTTGAGGCCTTTACTAAGCTGAGCATTTTGATGCTCTCCTGTAGTCCCATTGGATTCTTTTGTCGATTGCGGGAGGAAGTATGACTAATGTTAGAGCCTGAAACTATGGAAATGCTGCTAAAATTTTTATATTGACAGAAATTTTCTCGGTACTTCATTGTGATTTTTTCATTAATCAACCACATTAAATTTATAATAAAAAATGCCCCTCAAAAGTTTGCCTCTGAAGTCTTTTTCTAAATAGCTATATGTTTTTTGTTGAGAGTTTTTACAAATATTATATAAGAGCTATATAATTTGGTTACTTCTATTTTTCAAATACCATTTTTCCCCTTATTTTACTATGACACGTTTGTGCAGCAAATACACATAAGAAAAGAATGACTCACAGCTCAGCATCCAGAAATCCCACCGCTGACATACACACGCTGATCCTTCAGTAATGAACAGATGAGAGGGTTGGTCCCTGGGAAGGAATGCTGTGAAAGGGAGTATCACACCGCTATGCCCAGCCTTTCCCATGTCACTCTGAAGTTGGCCAGACTTCAGGGCTAAAGACCTAGGAGGAAAATGAGCAGCCTTTCTTCTAGGCTTAAGCAGCCCAAAAACAAAACAAAAACGCACCCATTTAGAGCTTCAGATGGAAACTCCGTCAGCCTCTACAGCAAGAGTCACAAGCTCCGGTTCCTTCTGGAGCCAGGATGATAAGAGAGGAGGAAAAGTGGCCAGGTGTGAAAAGTTCTTCATCTTCACAAAGAAATTTGCCCTTTCCAATATTTAAAATGGCACTTTAGGCCCTTCATTTTGCTTGTGATAAAACCATAGATTCAATAAGTTCAGTTTCCTCCTACACTTACTTATTTATAAGAAAAATAACAGCCTGACAGAGTACCAGTTTTTGCAAGCTGTCCTGGGAGAAGGGCGGCTACCTCAGCCCCGGCACAGCTCCAGCAGCCGGGTAGCAGAGCCAGAGGCCCAGGAAGCAAAGTGGGACAAAGGTCGCACCCACACCGAGACTTTGAATGACTCAGCACCCAACCGTGTGGCAGCAACCTGTAGAGAAGACTTGTCCACTGCAGAGATGCTCCACCTTGCCCTCCCAGAGGCAGGTAGGTGATTTCAGGCAGAGGGCGGGGCAGCTCCGAGGGGGAGGGGATGCTAGTAGAGGGCTCCCCTGCCCAGGCCACCTGGGAGTCTCCTCTGAGTTAGTCAGCCTCGTCCTCTAAAAATGCAAACACTCCTGGACACGGTTAACTCCTGCGTCCCTGGCATCTTCCTGTGATTTTGTCACCAGAGGTCACCCTGCTACGCACAAGAGCTGTCTGGAGCCACAAGGAGTGCTTCGAATGGAGTCTGCTGGCTTCCCACGCCACTCCTCTCCGTGCAGCCAAGTCTGCGTGGAGCACAGGCTGTCAGAAGGCGCTTCAGCTCAGAGACAAAGTTCTTTTACTTCCTTTTATACCTTTCCGAAAGGGCTGACCTTTAGAGCAAATATGTAGAAATATTTATTTTCAACAAGATAGTTTTTTAAGTAAGTACTCCCGTCTCCTCAGAATAAGCTGTAAAAAAAAATTTTTTTTAATTTTTTGATGAGTTTGAGCCAAACTGACAACTTATGCTAGGGAGCAAGATCTTAAATGCTCCCCTGTAGAATAAAAATTAAAAACCACTCCATTGTTCAGCAAATGGTGACATGTATAGCTCTGTGGCATGAATGGGCTTACCCCTGTACAAAGTGAGGCAGGCAGGAGAAAGGGCGCTTCAAGGAGATGAAGCAGTGTTTCCTCAAAATGAGGGATCTCGGCTCCTCTGAGGGAGAGCAGATTTGCCCAGTGCTCCTGACAGGGTGATTCCTGGAGTCTGGTGGAACTGGGCTCAGATTTCAGCCACTTAACCCTATTAGCTCCAGTTTCCTTGTAGGAGGACAGTGAGACCATAGCAGGGGCTGTAAGGGATTCTGGGGGATGGCGTACGGAAAGGGACCATTCCAGACCCGGCCCAGAGTAGCGCTCCACAAACAAGTATTGTTTCCTTGTAGATGAATGGTTACTCACAAGCTCACTTTTTATGGATGACCCCCCGCCCCTTCAGGAGGACTGCCAGAAGGAGAACATTAAATTAGATGATGAAGAACAGAAACAAAATAAGCCAGTTAGATGAATGAGACAAAAGAGCGAGGGACTAAAAAGAAACTACAGAATGGGTTCTCTGCATGTTTGGTGGGGGTGGGAAAAAAAAGGTTGTTGGTGAGACCTGCAGAATATGTTTAAATTCTCATAAAGGGGAAACGTAGCCTTGTCCTTACATTGTCAGCCCATGTTAAAAATATTAAGTATTTTTACAGTATATCATCCTTAATTACTGAAAAAGACAATAACCCTGAAGCATATTCTGAAACAAGAAAATAAGTCTCCTCCGCTCCATCATCCCTACCATCTTTTGAAACACCTGGAGCTGGCCAGGCCCTCGGGAACTAAGGCACAGAATGAGGAAAGTGTAGGCAGCCAAATGGTAACGGGGGCAGAGCAGGCACCAGGCTTCCTGACCTGATCTCAGGCCCTTCCTGTTCAGCAGCTGTCAGACTGGGTCCACACTGTGGTCTCTACAAAAACGGGGACTGAGCTGTATGGAGGCCTGGGAGGGCGACTCAGAGAAGGAAGGAACACTGTTAGGGGCTTAAGAACTTGGAAAGGAAACCTAGGAAGAAAGGATGAGATTTATTGTTTTTATAAAGGAAACATGAGGAATTAAATATGATTTTAAGTAAGGGTTTTCAGACGCAGCAAGGGTGACCAACTGTTCCCCATTTCCACTGGCTAGAACAAAACCTTCAACAGACCAAAAGGGATTTGGGCCAGAGTAAGATGGAGAATTTCCTTGCCTTTCCCCAAGGCTTAATATTTAGAGGTTAAACCAAATCCTGAATGTAGAGATTCCAAACTATGGGTAGATAGGTGTTGGGGAAGGAAGTGAAGAGGACAAAAGGAAGGATAAGCTGACCTCAAAGGCAGAAGGGAGAGACCCAATAGCTGGACTGTCATCTTCTGCTGGCAGTGACAACAGCGGCACCCAGTGGGGTCAAGTGTAATTGCAATTATGACCATCTTGCCAGAACCCTTTTCAATTGCAGCAGTGAAGTCACAGAATGTTATGTCATAATTCAAAGGGTTGCTAGAAATGCCAGGAATTATCTGTGCTGCTTTGATGGCCATAGGGAACTACAGTACAAAGGAGAACCTTCATCTGTATGCAGAAATCCCCATGAGCTGGAAGCCAAACTGCCATGCTGTCTGATGGCCGGCCCATTTTCATTCATTCAGCACTTCCATTGGGTGCCTATCATTGGAAGGCGTCTGGAGGTAGGAAGACAAAAATATAGGCCTCTGGGAGTTCCGAGGCAGGAGGGGAGATGAATAAACAAAACTGAAATCAGTGTGACTGCTGCTACCATAAGGATGTTTCCACAAAGTGGGAGCAGCCCGAGGGGAGGCCGGTAAGCGGCGTCAGGAGATCGTCGGGGAAGCTTTCTCAAGAAAGGCAGACATCTGGCTGAGACTCCAAGCGCAAAGTAGACAGTGAGAGCATTGGTGTTCGGTGCCTGCAGAATATCCAAGAGGCCTGCCGTACTGACGGGCAGCTGGCAGCAGCGACTCGGAGGTCAGGAGAAGCTTCTTAGACGGGGTACACTCTGGGAGTAGTCAGTGAGCTTTAGGAGGTAGCTCTCCAGGAGGACAACAGTAGCGGTATTCCAAGACCGAGCAGAATGGGTGCATGAGCATCACCAGGGAGAGATGTTGAAGCATGTCCGCCACTCACCCCTACCTTAAGGTCTGGATGTATTTCCTAGGTGACAAGCCAGATCTCTGGGAGGAGGCAGAGATCAGCTATGGCTTAGAAGCACACCTATTGGTTTCCTGGTTGAAAGCTTCAGGACTCTAGTCCAACAAGGCCCAAGACAACGCTCCAAGCAAGGAATCAGACGAAGTCCACCAAATTCACAGACCCGTTCAAAATCCTCATCAAAGCATTCAATCAAAAACCTTACCCAGGTTACCCTACCAAACAAAAGCTCGCTTTAGAAATCAATATCGAAGAGCCTAGGATCGAAAAACTAGGCACTGAGTTCAGAAAAGACCAGAACCTGCGAAGGGCTTAGAAGCAAGCTAAGGCCAACATCACCCTGAAGAGAAGGTTCATACGTCGTAGAGAAGACAGACGGCGTCGTACCAGCTACACTTCCTCCCAGTTACACACCCCCATCACAGCATTCACTGGGATTGATTCCAGAGAGCAACCTGCTAAGGAAATTGGGATTCCAGAGTCAAGAGTCCAAATTTGGTTTCAAAGTCGAAGATCTAGATTCCATGTCCAGAGGAAAAAAGGAGAATTTGATGAGGCCGTAGAACAGAAATATGACCAGGACGAGCTGAGACGAGGGACTTCAAGGTACAGAAACCACACCAAACGGCATCAACCTACTAGAAACTCTTACTTCTCTGAAGCCAGAACAGGATAGACCAAGAGATAAATTCAGTGTATTTGATGTCACCAGCCTGGGCTCCAAATCTCTCTCATCCTGGGAACATACCCTTCTAAATATACTTTCAGCTTCTCAAGAAGCTGAGCCTTCTGGAGATGGTAAACAGAACCGCAGGAGGCAGACAGATACAAGGCCCCACACGGCCCTACCCACGGAGCCTGGCTGCACAGTTCAGCAGGTGTCAAGGAAAACTTACATCCAAAAAAAAAAAAAGCACACACGAACTATGAAAGCTGCACCCCGTTCTTAAGTATCTCCTTCCATGTGACTGGACCACCTTCAGCATCATACTCGGGCCTCTGTCCCCTTTAGTCCCCCCACCAGAGGAAAGGAGTGCATCTGATTGGTACATTTGGAGGAAAGGAAATGGGCAGATAAGTCAGTTCCTCTGCCTTCCTCTTGGTGGGGAGACTGGCCTCAGAGCACAAGATGTCCCCTCTCCTCCCTCCACACCACCCACGGTGGGCAGGCGGGGAGGCGCCCTGGCCTCACAGTGCTGTCACTGACCCTGAGCAAGAGTGTAAGGAGCCTTCAATGGTAAAGATGAAGCTTCGGGCCTCTATCCACTGACACCTGGTCCTAATTGACAATTCCTTTAAACTCTGAGCGAGGAAGAATGGTGCTGTCAGACCACCCTCATTCTGAGAAGGCCCCTGAGACGTATCAGGATCTCTGAGGACAGGCAGCCGTCATCTGAAAAAGCTCCTTACAAAAAATCACCAGGGTGCAGAGTTAGAGAAGGTTGAGACTAGAAACTGAATGTCAACTTTCAAGTGGAGGGCAAAAGGGGTTGTTTCTAAAGGGAAACAACCAGAGGAAACTAATCAGAGGAAATAAAGCATGTGTGATCAGGCTCTAGTCTCAAAGGGAAGGCTGGCCTTCGTGTGCATTAAACAGCGATCTCGTGTGTGCGCATGCGAGCTGTAGCGTGGCCCAGAAATAGCTTCGGCTCCTGCTGTCCAAGGTTCTAGAACCTGAGGCTTCGCCAAGTTGGCAGAGCTCTGAAGGACGGACATTTAGTAACTTAATGAAACTCTGGGAATATTTATTGTCCCCCTCTGTCCCTTGGGCAGTGGTGCTCAGAGTATAATGATGGATTAGTAATACATCGTGACGTCCTCCATGTCTCTTGCAGTAATTAATAAAGTATGACGTGTTAACTTTAATCTGCTATTATAAAATTTAATAAAAACCTATTAGTTTCTTATCACAGGCGACACCAGTACTCTGAACAATCTACGTGGGGAACTTCTCTAAGGGTGGCAGGTAAGAACCACTGGTATCCTAGCCTTGGCCAGTGACTTGGGACTCGCTCCCTCCCCCTTCGCCCCCCGCCCCGGACTAGTGGGCACAGCACCTGCGAGCCAAGCCCTCCAGTTAGGCGGGCGGCCTGCTGTGCTGCTGCAGGGGGCACGCTGCCTTTTTTCAAACAATACTACTAATTAGAAGAGTTGTCCCTAATAACAGAAGAAATTCACTTTAGAAAACCAGAAAAATATAGTAAAATATAAAATTTTAAAAAATTACTTATGATTCCACCTTCCCAAGATAATGAATACTAGTATTTTGGAGCATTTTCTCTAGTATATACATGTACTTTTATAAAAAATAAAATTGAGATTAGTATTTTAGATTGTTTTCTACTTACTATATTGCGAACAATCCTCAATGGTTATTCTTCTTCAGAAACATGCTTTTTAATGGCTGAATAATATTCTACTTAATGACTATATATACCATCATTTAACCATTCCCCTATTTTTTGCACATTTAGATGGGTATTAATTTTTCTTTACTATGATAAAACTTCTACAAAAATCTTTGTGCATCTGATGATTTCCTTAAGGCAAACTCCTAGGAGTGGAGTCACTGAATCCACTGACATTAAACACAAATATACTACAATGTTAGTTTTCTACTCCCAGGTACAAAGCTCTTAGGCTGTCATGAAGTCATACGTTATCTTGAGAGTAAGGCTCAAAAGGGAAGACTGAACGTCCTAGCAGTGTCCCGAATCAATTTAGGAAATTAAATGAAATCAAATGAAAGGCCATAGGAGTTACGAGGCTGGAGTGGGGAAAAGTGCGAGGGGGAAGAGGAAAGATATGGAGGAAAAAGCTGGGGGAGGGGAAGAGGGGAGGTGCTTGCCTGCATTTTAAGGGGAGGGGCGAGCTACCGCGATTTCCATTATGAGAAAGCACAAGAACTGCTCCATCCTAGGATACCTGTCGGTTTTCTTTCCTGGACTACTGGACTCGGAGATGTTTGCAGTTACTGTTGTGAGCATTACATTAGATGAGGACCAGCACAGTACCTAGCGCGTAAGCTCAAGAAATGTGCTTTCCTTCCTGCATGATGAGGGTACTTAGGACACAGTCTAGCCAGCCATGATTCGATAAAGCTATTGAATCAAGGCTGAATTTAAACTATGCACCTATGTTCACTGCTGTATCAACACACAAAATTGGGCTCTTTCACTGCACTAACATCATTTGAAAGGGACAGCACAAGAAAGGAGAAAAACACAAACCTAGAGCCATCTCCTTCCCATAAATACAACTAACTTCATCAGATAAACAAATTAATTAGAGGTACATCACATCAGTGTTTCCTTTATTTCCTTATACCCTCCAGCCCACATCTCTAGCCCCCCCTTAACACTAATCTGAAGAGAAAATGCCCCACAGCAACACTCCCCTAACACACAGCAGTGAGCTCCCAGCTCGTGTGGTTTATCCCTCTTCCCGGCACCATAAGGAACCCCCACGCGCAGCGCCGCCACCACCTCAGCAGCCCATCCACACTCACGCTGTATATCAAGTTCCTCCAGTAGATACAGAGCTAACAAGACGCAGGGACCAACAAGACAATGAATTTGGTGCTTACCCGCCTCTCTCTGCTTTCCTTCCCTGTTATACTATCTCCTGTAATCATGGTTCATCCCACAAAGACAAGAAAATTTTATCAGAGTGATTGGTATCAGGTATTTTTGGACATAAGTGGTGGTTAGAATTTGGGTTCTAGTAACGATAATGTTTCGTGGTGGTAGGGGGAAATCCTTGCAGCACTGAAATTTTTTTAAAAAACCATGTCTAGTTTTTGGAAACTGAGCAAGGAATTTGAACAGGTAAATCAGATAATTATAAACAATCAGTAAACATATGAAAACAGCTCCATTTCACTGACAATAAGGGAAATTCCAATTAAAACAAGATACCACTCTTCATCTCTAAAACCAATAAAAATTTTAACGTTTGGTAACATGCAATGTTACTGAGAATGTGGGGAAATGGGCGTTCTTATCCACCATTGGCCCAAATACAAATCGGTACAGAATTTCTGAAAGGCACCTTTGCGACTTCCCTGTGCACACCCTGTGAGTCAGCAGTCTCACTTCTCAATTTATCCTAGAGAACTGCACTGTCTCCGACAACAGCCACTCGCCACATGTGCCTATTTAAATGTAAACTAATCAAATGAAACAGAATTAAAAACTGAGTTCTTCCATTGACCCGGTTACATTTCAGGTGCTCACAGCTACCTGAGGCTGGTGACTACCACACGGGAGGTGCAGACAGGCCATTTTCATCATCACAGAAAGCTACTGGGCAGTGCCGCCTTGGCAGTACTCACAGAAGTGGACAAAAAGAAATGGACAAAGATATTCAATGCAGCACTGTAAAGTAAACAACTGAATACAGCAAAACAGAATAGCTAAACAGTGTCACATTTATACAAAAGCATAAAAAACATATGGTTCTACATGAACAAAGAGAAAGAGGGCTCTATCTGTTAAATTTAAAAGTATAAACAAGGTGTGCATTTAAATATCATATAGATATATTTGTAATCTCTAAAAGACACTGAAAAAGTATCTGCAAGGATATTTATCAAACTGTTAGTAGTAATAGAAGAAAGTTTGGAGAGAGGGGTGAGTGGCAATTTTCATTTTTATTTACTTCTAAACTGACTGGATTTGTTGCAACCAGCATTTACTGTGTTTCCCCAAAAATAAAACCTAGCTAGACAATCAGCTCTACTGCAGCTTTTAAAGCAAAAATATAAGACCCGGTCTTATATAACATTAAGACCGGGTCTTATATTAATTTTTGTTCCAAAAGACACATTAGAGCTGATTGTCCGGCTAGGTCTTATTTTCAGGAAAACACGATATGTTTAAATTTTTTTTTTTTTTCAAAAGCAGTTCTACTTTTACAAAGAAAAGTGATTTACCAGTCAGCGGTGAAGATAGCATAGTGTACTTCATTTTTTTCTAAACTGGTATTTCAATTCTTTGGTGCTTATTTTTCTAGACCTAGTCATCATCACCATTTTCCTGAGACCTGGGAGGAGCCATAGATGTGTCCTCTTCCAGCTTTGGCCTTCTACCACTCGCTTCCCTGTCGTATTTCTAATGGTACTCTTTCTTTTGCTCGTCTTTTGCCCACTCACACCTTCACTCTTTCTCAGCAGCTTCACAAAACTACCAGTCTGAGAGACTCTATCACACTGCAGTGGGAAGCAAGTACCTCAAGAGATGTGCTTCTGCCCAGCAGAATGAAACGCCGTTTCACTCCTCGGTCTGACTGCAGACGAGCAGTAAGAGTGAGGTTAAACCAAAGTGGAAGGGACCAGCAACAGCACAGACATGCTTTTTAATGGCTGAATACTGCAGATATACCACGTTAGGCATACATCCCACCTGAGAGAATTTTTCAAAGCACATCACACCAAATGTAAAAAAACCACCACTAGCAAGTCAGATGAGCAATTATGTTCAAATGTGATGGGTTTATTTTATTTTACTCTGATGCAAAACCAAAGATTCCACTACAGCACAGAGACCAATATATTAACAGGTTATGAAAAAGTGGTGTGGGACATGCAGGACGTGATGTACAAACTGGAAGATCAGGTCATTTCCTTTATAACATGACACTACACTGTTGCTGAGGAACGCATTTAAAACAATACTGTGGAACTGAAATGTGGCACAAACATGACAACTTCCAGGCATGCCTTCAAGCACCTCCCTTAGGATGGACTTGTAACTTCAGTGTGGGGAGGACTACAATTCTTTGGAAGAATAAAAAGTTCACACTTTTGAAATTTCAGAGAAGAATTTTAAGGCCAAAACATAGTGGGTTCATTTCTCTTCACCTTCAGGGACAAAGCTGATGCTTTATTCAAAACCATCTTACGCTTCTAGTTCAAATCCCAACCCAACCTTGTGACCGCCTGCATTGAAATTCTTTCCATCGACTAAAGCTGATAGGGTCAGTTTGACTCCTAGGAAGAAGAAAACAGCACAGTCACTTATAGCAAGTATTACAATCAGATCTGCATTTTTTAGAAACGAGGGAGTCAATGAAATGGATTACAGCTGCGTGTAAGAGTTACAAGCTATTACTAACTTGACAAGGGGTTATCTATAATCATCTGACTTGTAATGAGTAAAGCATAATCACGGCAAACTTTATTTGGAGTTCAGAGTTAAGAATAATGAATGATGAACCAAACTCACAAGCCCAGAGTAACCAAGTTATAGCTAGAAATACATAAATTTTAAGCAAAAGTACTTAATGTGTTTTACTTTATATGAACAACCAAATGTTACAAAACGGTGTGAATCAACCTACAGTGATTGTAGGTTTTTTCGTAGGTTATTTTCATTATTGCTCTATCACCTTCCACCCGAACCCTGTTATTCTTTTACTTACCTGGTCGCAGGGTCTGAGTATAACCCAGTCCAATCAGGCTGGCATTATTTACTTTAGCCTAAGATGAGAAGATGAAATAGAAACAGTAAGAAAACAATTTCATAATATGTAAGTCCAATACAGCCACCACTTCATGCATCAGATTTCCAAAGCTAAAGCACCTTGGGGCCAATCTAGAATAACTGAAACTGAAAATTTAATTAATAAAAAGAAAAATCTTTTAAGAAATTAAGAGGACTGGTATGGACAGCAGGGTCCTTGAGAATGCATGCTTAACGGCCTCAAGCAAATATTTTAAAACACTGTGCAGCCAAATACCCGTGTACTGAATTCTTTGAGATACCAGTTTACAACCCAACAGTGGTTAGAGCATGAACTCTGGAAAGCGACATATATGGGTTCAAATCTTGGCACTGCCACTTATTGTGTGACCTTGGACAAGTTACCTAACCTCTCTAAGCCTCAGTTCCCTCATCTGTAGAATGGGGATGAGGATACTACTCACCACCTATAGTAGTTGTGAGGATTAAATGAGATAATACACGTAAAGCCCTTAGCACAGTACCTGAAATTTAAGAGCTCAATTAGTGTCATTATTAATAAGAATTACTAAAACCAATAGGAATAGTAATCAAATCCCATGAATCTATGAAGAAAATTTTGAGGCCAAAGAGAAAAAATGACTTGAGAAGGTCAGACAGTAGCCAAATACAGGAAGAACTAGGACTAGAACCCACATTTCCGTACTTGAGGTGTAATGCTCTTTCATACACAATGACTAGTTCATTCAAGTTAACAAAACACATGCAAACTACAACTGTATCACAAGTTCATTAACAACTTAGATGAAACTCTAAGCGCAGACACAATCTGCTAGCACATTCTTACAGAGAGAGAAGTTCTACAATCCAGCTTGTATTTAGCAGCAATGCCAAAACGGGTGTTGTTACTGCCAGCTGTCCACGCAAGGTTTATTGACGTTTCAATCTTCTCGTTAACCTTCTGGTAGATAGACCCTCCAAATTCAGTGCCATCATTCCTGTTTTCATGGTAAAAGAAAAAGTCATAAATATCTAGTTTGTACCATTATTATGATATGGAAACAAATTCTAAGACTATCTAAACAAAGACCTCATTTTGCAACTATAGATCTTAACAAACTTCTAGCATAAATTACCAAGCAAAACAAGGAGCTAAATCCCGTTATGTAATTTAACCACCTAATTAAAGTGTAGCTAACACTTGATTTATTTACGTGGCTCCTCCACGTGATGTAAATTTCCTAGACACAATTAAATTATGCACAAAGGCAGACCCCTCTGGTAAATATGACCTATAGGTCTCTTTAAGATGTTCAGTATTTAGAATCCTAAAAGTTGAGCTCAGTAAAGATTCCACAAAAAATATATATAGTGGTACAAGTACAGGAATAAAGCCAATTGTGATTTCATTTAAAATAGATCCTAGAGGGCCAGCCTGGTGGCTCAGGTGGTTAGAGCTCCATGCTCCTAACTCCGAAGGCTGCCGGTTCGATTCCCACATGGGCCAGTGGGCTCTCAACCACAAGGTTGCCGGTTCAATTCCTTGAGTCCCACAAGGGATGGTGGGCTCTGCCCCCTGCAACTAACAATAGCAACTGGATCTGGAACTAAGCTGCGCCCTCCACAACTAATATTGAAAGGACAACAACTTGACTTGGAGAAGGTCCTGGAAGTACACACTGTTCCCCAATAAAGTCCTGTTCCCCTTCCCCAATAAATTAAAAAAAAAAATAGATCCTAGAGATAGAAAGCGCCCTCCCTACAAACCTTAGGGTGCACGGCTCCCGAGAAGTACCTCAATAAATGCTTCAAAGCATCCCAGAAGTTAGTCCCCGAGTTTTCATGATGATACTGTTTCATCAATGTTAACGCCACTGTCTCTATCACTGCCTGACTTTTAGTCATCATAAGTGAATTAGAATATCTAGTGAAGAGCAACCTACAACATTTCAAAAACACACAACTTGTCCTTTGCTTTCTCTTCCTGGTATAATAGCAATGCTGGTAGCCCAAGATGTAAAATGCAATTTAAAAGTTCAAATTCATTTCCCCGCCAGGATGCAGCCTACACAACTGAATCCAGAATTGCTCTGAGGATCTGTGAATGCAGTAAAGGAGGCTGGGATCTGACCAGGGGTATCTGTAAACCTCCAGAGAATTACTGAGGCTGCTCCACGATGCTCAGCTCAATTAGGCAGCTATTCTTCATGATCCAAACAGACCTGCTTCCACATATTGCCAAGCTGAGTAGGGCACCAGAGGAAGCAGGAATGCCGCCAAAGGATCCTTTCTATCAGGAGGTGACCCATGCCCTGGGTTCTCTCCGTCCCAGTGCTGCTTCTACAGATTCTACAGCTTCGTAAAGTTTGGGGAACAGGCTGAGAGGCCAGTAACTACCAGCAGCACAGCACAATGCCCCAAGTGCACTAACCGCTGGCAATGTTTTGCTATGAAAAGCATACAGTGAGGCTGGATGTCCACCAAGGCATGAGATGCAAGTGCCATCACTTGTAACCTTCCCGACATACTAACGGTTACCAATGTTTTGGATGACCGCACTGACACTAAAGGAGGAATGATTATAAACACTCACACATGAGTGTGCAGCTGGAAGTCTGCAGCCTTATAACCCAGGGCGAAATTATTCTGTGACAGTTTGGATTTGGCTGTGTCAAAACTCATCTGATAACCAGCAAGCCAACCTTCAAAGGCTAACACAGCCCAGCCATAGATGGTTGGTCCAGAAAAATCTATATCGACATTACTGCCAAGACTGAAACAATCCCGTTTATAGGAGGCCTTCAATTTCCCACTCTTCTTTCTGTGAAAAACAAACAAAAATAACAATGAAAACAACGTGAGTGTCCAGAAATCTTTACAGTTAAGATCCCCTCTCTGCCCCAATGTAAATATCATTTTGGTAGATGGCATATATATAGTAAAAATGTTTCAAACAATTTAGCTCTAAAAACATAGTTTTGCTAGGATTAGAAATATATGTACTATTTTTATGTATTCCTCACTGTAAGTTCAAATGATAGGGTACTTCATGATTAATTTCTTGAAGGTATGAACAAAAGCATAAAAAGGAATAAGGGTATTTGGTATTTCAGTACCAAATTAATAATCTGAATACATATCTATTACAAGAAGCCAATTTTTTTAAATGTTCCGATGCCCAAATGCTATACAAAAGGTAACAACACCCGACACACGTCACTTCTAAGTTATTAACCTACCATGGAGAGAACTGTACTTTTTTTCTTAAAGGGTACAGCCCTTTAGTAAGCACATTTATTTTCCTTAGGGTGTTTTCTCCATGGACGTTAAATGGATGGAAGGTAAGTGTGCAGTTTTGAAGGACAATACTGAAATTAGTTCTTAATCATCCTTGTTTACTCCAATCAGGACTATTACGAGAGAGAATATGTGTCCTGAAGATTGCTACAGTGTGTGGCAGGAAGGACACAAAATGTTGCTTCAGCTGAGAAGAAATGCTTTTTTGCCTTTATCTCACATCTCTGCCCTTCTGAAAGCCTTGGCCCATGATAGGCAGATAAGAAACAACACAATCCCCATTTTTTAGATTTAGAAATTGAAGCAGAAAAGTGGGGGGATTTATAAAGGCTAAGAAAACAGGTCAATAGCAGAACTACTCATTACGGTGTTCTACAGCCAGAATATTACTGTTTTCTTAAGAAACTAACTTCTCAGCAAAATATCACATCCATGGATCTTTAGAATAGTTTAAGAAGTATCTAATCTCAAACACTGCTAATTCCTAAACTTTTTCTATCATGTGCCTCTTTGGAATTAAGATTTATATTTTTGTTCATCTGTTCAATTTACAAATCAAAATTTTACCCTGCCTCAAGGGAGTCTTCCTTTCTCTTTACTGCACACACAAGGTTTCCAGTATTCCTAACAGCAACCTCCCAAGTTCTTCCTCTATATAAACTTTTCATTGCAACTCCTTATTCTAAACCTTTCTATCCCTATAGGCTATAAAAACATTTCAGAAAATGGGGTTTAGATAATTACCCTGTGTTCGGTACAAATATGGTATCAAGAGTCAGTTTCAACCCTTCAGCCAACTGAAAAATAAAGATTTAAAATTAATAATTAGTAACTTTCAATTCTTATTTTGACTCAAGAAATCAATTCTAAAGTTTTCTCCAACTTCCTAACAAAAAAAGGAAGTCATTAAAGAAAGCCAAATATTAAATTTAATAAATTATCTCTTCATTTTTCCCTGTCCCTTTTTACCCCTCTCCCTTCACCCCAGGCTTCATCATGATTCTCTCACCAAAAAACAGGTTAAAATATAAAGATCAAATCCTCTTCCAGCCAATAATATAAAGCACAGCACAAAACAACAAAATCTCAATGCAAAAAATAATATTGATATTCTCTTGAAATTACTGTAATAAAACAACCTGATATTTAACAAGCCAGCTTAAGTAATTTATTCAGCTATACATATATATTACCTATATGTGGTAATGTACATATAGACATACCTCAAAAATAGTGCCCTGTATATAGCAGGCCCTTGACAAATATTTGATAGATTTTCTCTTTGAAAACACAGATTTTTAAAAACATTTTTCTGTGGAGCCAATTTTGCAATGATTATAAAACAAAATTAAATAAAATCACTGCAAATAGTTTTGTCTACCCAAGAAAGGCTCAGCTATATAACAGAATAAGTAGAAGAGTTCAGAACAAAGATATAAAGTGGTAATTATGTACTCATAAAGCCTTGCTAGAAACGTGAGATATACCAAACAAGGCCACATGCAGAGAAAAAATATGGCTACTGGATAGGTTGTAAGATCTCATTCAGATTATATTTGGGGTTTGTTTATCATCTTACTCACAAGATAAATTTACCCTACAAATAACTTCTAATGCTTTCTCTTACCTTATTCTCCCATGAGATTTCTGTTCCAAGAGTATTGTCTGTGTTCCATTTTTGGGTGAAGGTAAGTCCATAGTTACAGACCTTATACTTGGTCTCTAGGTTGCCTGATGCTTTCCCTGTATCAGTGTACGCATGACCAGAAGTAGAAAATTCCTGGTAAGAAATAAAAAATAATTAGCTTAAAAGCAGCTCATCAAATAGAAAATATTCATTTCAGAAAACAGTGTCCAACGTATCAGACACGAATACAATTAACTTTTTCCACAGCCCTACTCTACAGCAACTCATTTCCTGTTTTCCTTCTTTCTAATTTCTCAATATCTTAACCAGTTTTAGATCTTCCCATCTCACCTCTCTCATCAATATTTCTTGTTTCCTATACTCTAACTAAATGGAATCTTAAATTCTATCCTTCAAAAAAAAAAAAACTGAAAATGCCTTTACTAAAAGGATAAAACTATACAGACTCTTAAACATTTTACTTTCAGGGTGTAAAAAAGGATTATCAGTTCTCTATCATCTTTCAAGCTAATTTTAAAGTCCTTAAAAAAAAAAAAAATCCCAAAACAGTTGAAGCACTAGCCTCCCTTCCCTCTTTTAGACCTTTATTGCATTTTTTAAAAATCTATTTTTATTGTGATAAAAAAACACTTAATATAAAATTTACCATTTTAACCATTTTTAAGTGTACAGTTCAGTGGCATTAACTACATTCACATTGTTAAGAAATTTTTATTACTTTTGTCCACAAAACTATCTGTAAAACTTTCAGCATAAACAATTTTAATATTTGAAAGTATTCATCCATTTTTAACAACAAAACTGAATGTTTTATCCTTCTTTCTCCCTTCTCCACCTATCTACTTTTTAAACTTTCTATCATAATTACTATGAGTGCCTTAAAATAGATCTTCCTCCCTCCTTAGGTGTCAGGCGTCATTTCAGTCATATGACAAGCAGTTCGAAATAGATCTCCTTCTAGGGAGAAGCAAACAGTCAGCACCTGTCACTGACAATCTATGAACTGTCAAGAAAAGCACATTCTGATTGGCTCTGTTTTAAAGAACATTTCTGAAACACTGCCAACCCCGAGCAGTTGTGTTTCACTGCCTGCAATATGAGTCCTCCCTTTACCAAATACCCTGCTCCCTCACACTGGTTCTACAGGCTGATGAAACAACTGGGAAACTACGATCTGTTTATCACCACCACACAGAAAGTTTTCAAAGAGAATATCATGCTGCACATTTAGGACAAGGCCTTAGTAAAAAATGATAAAATGCTAGTCATGTTTAATAGTTCACACAATTATTTAATTGACCATCATTTTCTTTTAGTAGATCCAACTACCCAGTGTATTATTTTTTTACATTCACCTTTCATAAACTTGAAGTATAGCAAATATAAAGCTTAATTTTAGTGCACAAAATTAAGGTAAAATATAGTGTACTTTTCTTCCTTGTTATCATCATTTCTTAGTTTGAAGCTCTATTAAAGTTTAAAATATTAGAGATACAAATTTCAAAGAGAATGCTAGAATTTTTCTGAGTTCCACGCTCATAACTGCTTGTTTTTGTCTGATTTCTTAGTTAGATCAAACAGGGCAATTTACATTTACAACATGCATATAACATCAACAGCTCTACATTAAATGCTAGAAAGCAACAAAACAATCCTTAAAATGTTATTGTTAAATCAATGGCACATGATAAAAACATCAAGATATAATCTAAGAAATTTGGAGCAATGGGTGCAATTCATCAAGACCGAAAGCAGCCATAAAAACAAGCACACAAACATGCTGTTTTTCTTACCATCTGAATTAATAGTCCCACACCACAGCAGCGTGAAAGGAAGGTAAAATTTCAGTTGATGGGTTTTGCAACACAAATCTAACTGGAGCAAATTCTGAAACCCTACTCAAAATGAGTATAATTTTTCTATTTTAACAAAACCATATAACAATATGCCCATCCTAGTAGGGTAGTTGCGTGTGTTATTTATTTACCACTAGAAAACCCAGGGAAAGAGTAACAGTGACAAACCAGGATTTATACAAAATATGAGACAGTATTAGAATTCTACATACCTCCTGCCCTTCTAATTAAATCATTACATCTAGAAATAAAATTTGTACTGGCTTGAACGGTAAATACCAAAAACAGATGTGGCCAAAAAGGCGAAATCAGAGAACAAAGTGAATGTAAAGTTAATCTAATTGCTGAGACTTACTGAATAAAAGCTCTGATTAATGATGCTTTGAAAATATGCTACATCCTTTACTACATTCTTAACTTCCAGTAAAAAAGACTTTATGAACATCAATAAAAACTGCAAACTAACCTACATGCATTTTATTTCTACATTTGCTTCAACTGATTATGAAAGGACAGAGGCTAAAATTAACTTATTCTTGTTAAAAGGCAATAAAACTTGTGTGAACCCAACACAATGGAAATAAAGTTTTTAGTGCCCATATACATATTCATGAAAGTATAATAATATTTCATGGGTTAAAAAAGTATACATATAATATATTCTATATCTTGAGTCAGACTCAGAATAGTCTTCTTTTTAAAAAACAACTTTTTATTCATTTTAAGTGTGTTTTTCCAGGACCCATCAGTTCCAAGTCAAGGAAGTAGTTGTTTCAATCTAGTTGTGGAGAACGCAGCTCACAGTGGCCCATGCGGGGATCGAACCAGCAACTTTGTTGTTAAGAGCTTGTGTTCCAACCAACTGAGCCAACCGGCCACCCCTCAGAATAGTCTTATTATGACAAAAACAAAGGGGCTTCCCCAAAATTCAACCTGAGTGCCTATGGGCTTCAGTGGCTGAGTGGAGGATTCTCACTGAAATTGGAAGTGGAACAAAGCTGTAGGGAAGAGAGCACAGTGCCAAAAGTACGCTATTTCACATAACCACACTATACATTGATTTTTAAATAGGTTCCTTTAAGTTAATTATGCTGCATCTATTGCAAATATACTAGGTACTTACCACACCACTACATGACTTGGTTCTCAGATCTATTTTGACCATGCCAAACCCTAGACACAAAAAACACAGAAATATACAAAATGTGACATTCACTCCAGTTTTTGCAACTTAGAAATTATGAAATTAGTCCATAGTACCTTCCATATGGAAAATATACAGTATTCTCATTAGGTGAGAGTTCCATGAGAAACTGAACTATAATGAAATAACTGAAGTATAATTTTAAGCCTCTCAAAATAATAAAGATATATTTTTAAAATATAAGCTAAAGAACAAATGAATGAAAGGAATATGTACTATTCTAAGAACCAAAATTATTAGAAAATACTATGAAGATATATATATATACGCAAGCTTAAAATATACAATTAACATTACTATTAATAAAAAACAATGTTTACAACACAAAAAGTAAAAAGTTTAAACTCTAATCTTTAAAAACTAAAAATAAATGTCTACTTGGGACCAAAGAATATATGCCACCCAAAGAAATCAAATTGTGCTTTACTCTCACGAAAATGTTGCCATTATTTGGAGAAGGAAACATGTACCCCCTACTTTAAATGTCCCCAGGGCACACATATTACAGATTTATATTATTTGGTCTTACAGGTAATATTAACTATGTGTGATATATATATATATATATATATATATATATATACACAAACATATATATATATCACACATAGTTTATATATGTATATATACATATCACACATAGTTAATACATATACATGTATATATTTGTGTGTGTGTATATGTATATACATATGTGTGTGTGTATATATATATACGTGTGTGTGTGTGTGTGTGTGTGTAATTGCTTTTAAGGCCAGTGGGACTCTACCTCTAAAGAAAGAAGTCTAACAACCTGTTAAGTTATCCCCTTAAATCTTGTGAGGTATATTATTGTTGACAACCTCATTTTACTAGCACAGGGTAGTAGACATTCAATACTAACCCTTAGCCCAACCTGGACATTTATAATCGCATACTCACCATATCCTTTGTTGAAGACATCCTTGGCAGCCTTTCCTAGGTCACAGTAAGTCGGTGTGTTACACATATCTTATAAAAAAAAAACAGGGACAGTGGAATAAAAATAACCATTTAGTATTTGTTTACCTGTAGTCCTTCTACTGTTTAGTGCTGTTAGAAGAGGTATATGGTTTTCTCTTTGCATCATTAATGCTTATACCCTAATGCAAGCAAAGTTGAGAAGGCATTCTGCTCCTTTAAAAAGAGCTTCCAGAACACTGGAGAATAAAAGGATTTTCTCATGAGATTCACAGAGGTCATCTTTCTGATTAGATTCCAAAGAAAAGAAATTTCTCACAGGGTGGAAAAGAAATGGGTTAATTTGACTTTTTACTAAGAAAAAAAAAAAGGAACATTTACATTAGAAAAATATTTCTTGGGCTGTTATAAAGCCAGAGAGCTATATAAAGCAGCAAGGTAAATTTGTTGAGGAATTTGTAAAAATAGATGCATTAAAAATCTTCAAGGTTAACATTTTGCCACTACAAATTCAGCTCTTAAAATAAGAATTACCATACTAACTGAAATGTATTCATCCAGAATATGCCCTCTCAAAGCTCTTCTTTAAGAAGTGCTATATACTCTTACCCATTAACCAGAAATAGGATCAATCTGACGTGCAGTAATCTGCCTACCAAAAATTGGTGTACATTCTCAAGTTAAAGCCTTCAAAATCCCAAGGTGCCTTCACTTTTCATCTTATCTAATTAATATTTACCCAGCTTTCCCACTGCCAATATGACCCTCGCATGGAAATTCCGAGAAGTTCTACAGGCAATGCTGAACGTACCACTCCTTTGCCCTCTTTGTATAACGGGAAATCTTTCCCTGCAGCAGTCAAAAGCCATGTGTAACCAATTGTAGAACCACTTCAAGCAGCCCCATTACCCCACTATATCAGAGAAATCCAGAGCACCCGCTAGCCCTTGCAAGTACTATGCCTGGACTATCTACTAATAGCAAACTAATATGTATTTATATTTACCCTAGTCCTTAATGTAACCTTCTGCTGAGTTCCTGCCTATACCGTATCTGGACATAACATACACTTACGTTGCACTTCTGAATTGTGAATTCATTTAAAATTTGTTTCTTAACCTAAACTTGTCAGATATGACAGACGTTACGTTAAGAGAACAAGTGTCCTATAAAAATATACGCACGTATAAAGTTACAAGGAAAGAGTCAAGTTGAAAGGCTCAGGATCAATGTACTGACTCCTACCGTAATAAAACTTTGTTCTAAGCCCCAAGGTTTCAGAGTTCACTCCCAGAGCAATCATTTTACAATTCAGTTTCTTGTATTCAAATGATCGATGCTATTCTTTTTACACACGGTCAACTGCAATCTAATTACCCTTTATGCTCACAACTGACGTTGGCATCTGCTGGAATTCTGCCAGTAGTCTTCAATTTGGGAAGGTAAGGACAGAAAAGCAGGCACTGCACATTCCCATAGAAATGTTCAAGCTGTACAGGCCTGGTTTTTCATCTACTGACAAAAGGCACACCTCAGTATTGAGCACCTTCCGTCTAGGGACTCGTCACAATCTTTGAGCATTGCTTTCTTTTCCAAAACCACCGCCAGACAATTTGAAAACGTCGTGCGGCTCGTGTGGTTCACTGACTGACCTCAGCCCTGCCTAGTTCACGCTTCCTTTTCCAGGACCACGATTCTAACGGGAAAGGCACGGCAGGCATGAGCAAGCAAACATCGAGAAGCCACAGAGACCTCGTGTTACCCGAGAATCAAGCTATCACCACATACTTCTATGAGCTCCACAAAACGCACTGCTTGGTAGCCGTGCACCGCGTACCGAGGTTGCATTACCCGGAGCTGGCGGAGGTAATGCCGCCTTACACAACACGCACAGAGGCGGGCGATAGCCCGTTGGGTTCCTAGTTTCCCTATTTTAAGTTGCACGTACAGCATCCTCCCTTGGGCGGTAAGGAGTGAATAAAGGGCTTCCCCGAGGCTCGACAACAATTCCAGGGAGGCAGCTGGGGGCGGGGAGTAGGTTTGGGGTTGGAGGATCCAACTTCCTTAGAAACCAACCTCCTCTCTGGGCAGGACGCCTGGAAACCACGTCCCATGGGCACCCCCGGCGGAGGGAAGGTCGCGAGCAGGCCCTCGGCGCGGCGCCTGTCCCCGCCGGCGCTGCGGCTCCATCACCTGAGGTGGCCAGGGCAGCAAGGTCCCCTCTGCCCTCCGCGGCCCGGCCCGCGCCCCGTGGAGGCTGCTCTCTCCCTCCCGCCCCCTCCGCTACGCTCGCCTCTCGCCGGGTCCCGGGCCCGGCAGCGGCCCACCTCCCCCTAAACCCCGCACGGCCCCCGCGGCCTCGCTCCTTCTCACCTCCACCCAGAGAGCCGGTCTCCGCTCCGCCAGGGCACCGCTGAAGGTCTTCTTCCACCAACGCCGTCCGCGCCTGCGCGGCCCCACTCGCCCCGCGGCGCCTGCGCGCCCCTGCCTACCCCCGCACCGCGTTTGCGCCGTGGTGTCACCCCGGGGTCGCGCGCCGCGGAGCTGCGGGCGGAGAGGAACAGCTGGCGCGGCGCGGCACCACCAACCGCCGGGCTCCGGACGCGCGCGTGCGCGGCAGGGCCCAGCGCGCAGGTGGCTCCGGCGGGGGTTGACGGGAGACCCGGGGAGCCCGGAGGACCGCACCTTTGTCCGTCAAGGGGCTTGCTCTCGCGAGAGCGCCCGGAGTTACTGTGGTCGCGAGAGGGGCCGCGGGGCAGGCGGGGGGAGCCCACGTGGGAGTGCTGAGGACGGAGGCCGGGGCCTGGCCCGGCAGACCCGGGCTGCTTCTTTCTCTGGCGGATGCCTTGCAGATCTTTCCGGGAAAGTCTCCGACTGGCGCCCCATGCAAACCTGTGGTCCTTGGGTCATCTTAAGGATGAGAAAACCTGGTTCTCAGGGAGTACGTGACGTCACTTAGCCAGCTCGCACAGGTGGCGGTGGGTGATAATAGGAAGGGAAAGAGAGAGGAGAGAAAGCTCTTCTTCAGAGCAGAATACCAACTAATAAACGTAGAGGAAAGTCTAGAAAATAAACGCTTTCGAACCAGCCGTAGTTGACAACAATTGTCAGCGGAGGCAGGACAGCCGAGGATATTCCGAGTACCCCCCCCCCATGACTTACTAAAGAGAAAAGGGTACCTTCACATCCAACACGGGGGACTGACGTCACGCGCCCCCCTGACGTGCTTCACAGCGGACACAAGAATTCTTGTCAAAACTGTGTCATTTGTCTCTAATCATGAGGAAACAAACCTGGAGGGACTTGCTGCAAAACAACTGCCCAGGCTCTTCAAAACTATGTATTTCATGAAAGATCAAGACAAAGACCAGTGCACTGTTCTAGATGCAAGGAGATACGCAGTACCCAAAACAACGTGGTCCCAAATTGGATCCTGGGTAAGAGAGAAAAGAAAAAAACCACTGCTATTGGAAAACATTATTAGCACAAATTGAGAAAATCTGAATGTAGACTAGATCAGCATTGTTACAATGTAAAATTTTCCGAGGGCAATAATTGTAATATCTTGATTACGCAGACAGGACATTGTTGTTAGGAGAAATATGCTAAATGCTAATATCTAAAATATGTAGCAGTGAAATAGCATGTGTCTGCAACTAACTCAAATGGTCAAGGAAAAAAAAGAGAAAAAAGTAAACGTGCAAAATGTGAACAATTGGTGAATCCAGATAGAAGATATATGGGTGTTGCATTATTGCATTATTCTTGAAACTTTCCTGTAAGTTTAAAATTTTCAAAATGAAAAGTTGGGAACAACCCCCTGCGCCCCCCCCCCCCCAGACACAAAGTCGGTGATGTTCAGTCCACGATACCAATACCAGGTTACTGCTTCATTCAATAGGCAAATATCACTGTTTGCCTGCTGTCTGTAAGGCATTTCGGGCTAATAAGAGAAGATAAATGCTCCCAAAGGACTCATAATGCAGGACTTGGACAAATGCCTGCCAAAGGAGGCAGAATATGGTGAATGTCGTAAGCAAAGCAGTGTAACTTAGTCGGCTAAATAAAGTGAGCTCTGGAGTCAAAAGAGGCTGGGTTTGTACCTCCGATCTCCCGACTCTGTGGTCTTAGGCAAGCAGCTTGACCCCTCTATGTCTCAGTGTCTACATCTGTGAAAGACAATGAAGATCTACTTCCGAGGATTGTAGTAGATATTAAATGAAATAATGTATCCACAGCACATAATCTACCTGACACATGGAAAATGTTCACTAGCTAATAACACAGATGAAAATTAATATGCTATGAGTTTAAAAGCTATACAGGTGTCATGCAGGGTGTCATGCGGGGCCTCACCTCCCGCTCCCCACATAAGAACGCAGGACATGGTGAGGCCAAAAAGGAACCCCCACGGAGCCATAAGTAGGGGAGTCATACCCTGTAGTCTCGCTGGCGGCTGGGTTGGAGACACAGGAAGCAGGAGCCACACGATCCACAACCTGCCGTCCACTTCTCTCTGCCAACCAACCTCACTTGCTAACTGCAATCCGCGCTTGCTAGCTCAGCCACCATCTTCTTGCTAGCCCCCATTTGCTGCTAGCGTAGCCACGGCAGTTATACTAGTGGCCAATGGCTCACTGGTTACAGCTGATGGCCAACTAGCCACGGCTGATGGCCATCCAATCACAGGTGATGGCCATTTACTACCTGAGCCAGCACCTTTGCAGGTGAGGCTGAGAGCCTGGAAACTGCTCTCCTGGCTCTGTCCCCACAACAGGCAAAACCTATACGTATTCATATGTATATGAATATTAGAGCCACAACTTCAGCTTGTACTTTGGCACAGAGCTGGCTTTTGTCAGATACAGCAGGCCATTAAAGGCTGTAAAGGGCACTTTGAATGGCAATCTGGCAACAGTCCTTCCTTCTGCTTCTGTTACCCAAAGATCTTTCTTCTGAAAAGACCTGACAACACCAGTCGCAGGTCATGCAATGAGACTTCCTTTCTCTCTACACCTGATGCAGGAAGGTGATGAAAGAAACTGTTAAGGAAAACAGCTGCTGCAGAGGGCGTCCCTCCTGTCCTTCTGGCCTTGTCAGTTTAGCTAGGTCCATGTTAACATTCAATGTGCATCTTGATTCTCATCTTGGCCACTTCGAAACTACAGCCAGTTCTTATTTCCCCACCTACACTGGGATCTAAATTCTTGCGAAATGTAGAAAAGACATTCTCAGCCCAAATCCCATATTCTGGGTTATGGTACCGTCATGTGTTCTGATAATATTTGATGATCTGGGGGAAAGGTTCAGTGAAAAAAGAAGGAAACATAAGCATAAGTACAGTATAATCCAGTGTGTGGGATACGTGTGTTATAATTTTACTTTAAGAAGCAGCAAGACAATTATAACTCTAAGCATCAGTACACACCTTTGGTGGGGCAGCAGACAGAGGGATTGGATAGAGGAGGTACACAGGGAGAGATGTAGGCATCAGTTCTGGAGCTGGTGTTGGATTAATTATATTGTACATTAAACAAATAAATGCTCTAGCTCTCTCTCTCTCTCTCTCTCTCTCTCTCTCTCTCTCTCTCTCTCTCTCCGTGTGTGTGTGTGTGTATCTTCATAGGAAAGGATTAAGAAAATTTAACAAAATTTGATAGTTACTACTTCTGCCAGGACCGAGTATGTGTTATTCTTATTTTGTCCATGCTTTTCTGTATTTTCCAATTTGTAAAATTGTGAGACATATATATCTTAGAAAAAGTAAGCTCACTTTCATAAGATGGGGAACTACCTAGATTTATGAGAAGGAGAGTGCTGTTCCATGGGGAATTTCCACCAAAAATTGGGAAATGCTTCTGGAATACAGTACCTGGAATTTGCAGTGGGCCTTCTGAGCGCTCACTTCACTCTCGACCACAAGGGGGCAGAAGGAAGCAAGATAACAGAAAAGCTAAAGCTGCTGGTGAGCGCTGGGCTTGGGATTCAGAGACAGGGCCATGGTCCCTGGTCTCCCCTTGCTCCCCACAGCCTCACCCACGTTTTTCACAAGGTTATGAACACAGTTATGAATCCTATGGGAATGGACGGTGAGTCTGGGGGCTTCCCTACCAAAGTCAGAGTTTAAGCTGAATGTCAAAAAGGCCTTGAATATTTACAAGTTGTTTTTATATGAGGAAACCGATTTTGTCAATGTACCACATGTAGATTAGGGTACAGCCTGGCTGACACACAATCTGCAAATTACTTCATCTTAGCCACTTACTAGTGAAGCACTATAATCACATTTACATAAAGCATAGATAAGTTAAGGAAAAAAGGTGACATACCCCTCCAATCATATACAATTCGAAAAGAGCAACAGGCAGTGTTCCCTATGATTTTCTTAGTGAATATATTGCTGTATTTCAAGCAACTTAATATATTTGGAACTGGACTTCCATTATGAGCTGTAAAGTGTAGTATAGAGGAAAGAGTAAAGTTTGGAACCAGAAAATTTATGTTCAACTCCTAGGTCTGCAACTAGCTGTGGGACCTTGGACAAATCACTTGTACTTTCTGAGTCTCAGTGTCTTTATTGTTAAAAGAGAGACCCTCAGAAGCGAAGTCCTGGTCAAATGGAGCCCGTCCAGAGGTCTCCAGACACATGTAGATTCCTGTGGCTAAAGTTCTAAGGAAACTTGGAGCACACCAAGGATACACCCAGAGTAGGAGCCTGGGACAGAAACGGCTAGATCACACCCAGTGAGTCAGATACAACAGCCAGGAAGATGGAGTCACCGGATGAAGACTCACCCGGAAGGGGGAGAGGATGGGGCTGTGGGAACTCTCATAAGGAGGGATATGAGACCTGCATGGGCCCCTGTGGGGAATAAGGGAAATGCAAGGCAAGCAGCCTCTCCCCGACAGTAGGGGATGCCAGAGCTCATGTGTACAGAGCTCATGGGTGACAATTTTTTTTCCAGCTTTATCGATATATAATTGACATATAACATTGTGTAAGTTCAAGGTATACAATGTGATGATTTGATACATATATGTTTCCCAAAATGTTTACCAATGTTTAGTCAGGTTAGTTATCACATATCTTTTACCTCACAGACTTACTACTTTGTTATTAGGGTGAGAATATGAAAGCTCTACTCTCATAGCAACTTTTAAGCACACGACACAGTACTGTGAACTATAGTCATGATAGCCATTCATTTTTAAAACTTTGCTTCTACAGACTTGGGACTCCAGGCAGGATTGGGGTCTCCTAATGCAGTGGAATGCACCCTCTACTCTTGAGGAAAAAGAATCAGATCTAGTCTGATCTGCATCTTAGGGTCCAGACCAACAGTGGTGGAAACTGTTTTGTCCTGGGAAGAGGCTGCAGGCTGGTAGCGTTCCCTGTTGTTAGTCCTTCCCTGAAACAGACTTTCTGGATCACCTACTCACGTCCACTCTCTGCACCCCAAATCAGACACAGTGTCGCAGTGGAATGTATTCCTCACTCTCCTTCCACAATTCTTCCAGCCTCCCACTTACCAGACACCACAGAAGGGCCCAGGACTGGTATCTAGGAGACATTTGGATCACAAACCTACATGGTAGAGGTCACTGCCCCAACTTAGGTGGCTACCACTGGGGGAAAGAGGCAGATCTGACCATCAGCTTACATACCCTTCGGGCTCTGAATGCCACCACAACACCATTAAATTTGACAGGGCATTTGAATTAAGGGAAAAGAGAGGAGAATAAATGGGGTTAGTTATGAGGATGCTCAGAAAATAAGAGAATGAAGAGAAATGAGGCAAAAGAGAAAGAGTCAAATGATGAAAAAGATTGTGGGGGCTATCGGTGTAAAATACAGACAATGGATTTCATGAAAAAGAAGAATGGAGATTGAGCTCCACTCAATTTTATAGGTTTCTGTCCTCCTAATGCCTTCCACCTCCCTGCATTGTATTTACTATTGAATCACAGTCCGTAAAGAGAATAAAGCAAAGTGAATTCTGTGGAAATACCTTGCTTTCCAAATTGTTGCTTCATGTGAGAGAATTTCATAGAACCAAAGAAGGCTGAGAGGGCTTCAAGGAGTCAGTTGTAAACAACTCTAGAAACATAAATATAATTCAGTTAAAAAAAAAAAAACACACCGAAATTTTACGTACATGATCAGTAGAATTCTGTTGGCACACATAGTGGAATTGATAAAAAGACATTACAATAAAAGTCAGGACAATACTGACTCACGTGCACTCAAATACACAAACATCCTTTTCTTAAAATATTGACTCCTTCAGTGACCAATGAAGACATTGCTGTGTTTTCCAACTAATATGTATTGAGACATAGCTTGTTTTTAATCTTTTCTTGCCTTTTCATAGTAGCATCTATTATCATATTCCCTCGATCCTGGCCCCTGTGTTTTGTGAAACATGAGTATGTCAGCAACTGCTCGGAACAGAGGAAGAAGAGTATTGCTGTGGTCTGAATGCTTGTGTCTTCCCAAAACTCATGTGTTGAAACTTACTCCCCAGTGTGATAGTATTAGGAGGTGGGACCTTTGGGAAGTAATTAGGTCCTAAGGGTGGAGCCCTACAAATGAGATTAGTGTCCTTATGAAAGAGACCCCAGAGAGAAAGAGGCCCCATTGCCCCTTCCATCAGGTGAGGAGACAGTGAGTTCATTTATGAACTGGGAAGCAGGCTTTCACCAGACAGAACCTGACCATGAGGGCACCCAGATCACAGACTTGAAGCTTCTAGGACTGCGAAATCCATTCAGTTGTTTAGACGCCACCCAGTCTGTTTTTCTGTCAGCCCAAACATACTAAAACAAGTATGGAGAGTGCCCAGAAATAGGGTAAGATGGCCAAGGCATTTGGGATTTGTGAAATCACACACAACATCATTTAAATTTTTTCAGCAAAAAGAAGGCAGAGCATACCCTTAAAGCAGGGAGGTTCGGGGAGTCCTGGTACTGTTCCTAGCTAGATGCCTGGTGTGGAGTCAGGAAAATTCTGAGGCTATTGCTGCTGCAAAACGGAGGTTCCCAACCCCACCATGTCACACAACTCCGAAGTGGGGGCCATTCACATAGGCTACTGTCTGAATGGCGCCTCCTGGAGCTGTGCAGCACGATGGCTGGGGCGACCCCATCGTAAACGCCCAGAAAACTGGTCTGTCAGAGGCCTTCAAAGTCACACGGAACGGAAGCTGAGAGGTGACATGAGCTATCCAGGGCCACACAGTCAGTGGAAGAGGCTGGAACCCAGTTTCCTTGTCTCCCACCCGTGCTGTCTCTGCTCCCAGGCTTCGTTGCAAGACATCTGACACACTCTACTCCTCAGCCGTTGCAAGGGGTTTGCTTTACCTTCTGACCTCAGGTAACTAAATGGTAACATTTACATCAGCTTTGTGATTACATCCTGTAATCTTTGTCTCCTCTCATCAGCATGTCCCTTCTCATCTTTTATTTATTGAACATTTCCTGTGAGATTCTGCCAAAGACCTGCTTGTTTCAGTTACTTTGATTTTCTTTTAAGAAAAGCAAAATTTAAGGAAATCAAACTAGTTTCGACACAGGAGCCATAACAAATAAAAGTTTCCTTTCCTAAGCGAATATCAATCATGGGTTCTGACACTCTTCTTTGACTTGAACAATCACAGCTGTCATTCGGGAGGATACAGGTGTCAGCTCTCACACAGCAGCCTGCATTTCTTCCCCAGGTCATGAATCACCCAGAGGATGGCTTCAGACCTACAGCACCGAAACTGGGGCCCTTGGGATTTTTTTTTTTGGGGGGGGGGGTCGGGTGGGGAGAGTAGATTTTTCATTTCCTCTAAGTTCAGTCAGTATTGCTTGATTTTAGTGTTCCTTTGGCCCAGGTGCTCACGTGGAACTAAGAGGATCAGCTTGAGATTTTCAGTGAACCTGTAATCCTTGCCAGGGGGCATCAAAATGGCAGCCTCTGTGCCAAAACTGCACGTGAGGGCTCCCTTTGTTCTGTGGCTGACAGAGGACAGCCACAGCCCAGCGCGCTGCTCCAGGGGGCGTGCGGAGTGGGCTCGGCAAGTCCTCTGCTGCTGCAATCTGCATGGTGAACTCTGGTGCCCTGACCGAAAAGCAGGGGAAAATGCCTTTGAAGCAGAAACATTTTAAAGCCTTCCTCTCCCCCTTTCCTTGTCCCTGCCATCCTCTTCCCACTGCCCCATCATCCCTAATCCCCAAATAATTGAGATGCAGCCTTATGGTAGACGATGAATGAGGCCATTGGGCATCGCATTTCAGTTCTTGGCATCCAGCTAAGGAGTACTGTGATTCTTATCAGGCAAGCAGCCCTGGCAGATTTGAAAATATACCCAAAGTCATTTTCCCCATACTTACTTTTCTCAAAATTGCTCTGGCTTTTTAGAAGACACAAATAGCCTTATTGCAAAATGAGGCTTCCGGTTGATAAATTGGATTGAACAAACATCTACTAGAGAGCCTGCCATGGAAGGGCGTTATGCTAGGCAGTAAAGTTTTATGTGATGCTGGAAGGTTGTGGCCTGGAAAATGGATTAGAGACATTCGAGACATTTAGTTAGAGTTTTATGAGTGCCAGTTACCATAATAGGCTCTGTACACGTATTTACACACTGAACCCTTAAAATACAGTCATTGTAAGGGTGGTACTGACAGCTTTATAGATGAAACTGCAGATTGTCGCTTAGACAGGTGGAGTAACTTAACCAAAGTCACCGAGTTACTATAAATCCATTTATGTGTGCATTTATCCCTCACATAGAAAAATTTATGGAGTTTCTATTAGGTGCCAGACACTCAAAGCAGGAGGATTCGAAGAAGAGTAAGCTCTGCCCTCACCGAGCTTCTCATCTAGTGTAGAGACAAAGACGTAGACAACTGCAATAGAGTTTTATACTCTAGATGCACAAGGGAGTGGGGGCGTCAGCACATATGGGAGAAGCCAGCCTGGTGTTCAGACGAGTCCGCCTGACGCCACAGCCTGTACTCTTTCCATGCTGAGACAGACAGACAGACAGACAGACAGGGATGGAGACAGAGAAGGCTGCCGTTTGGTCTCACCTGATGCCTTGTTTGTAACCCTCCGGTGTCTACTGTTTGTATCTTCTCCTTCCCTCTGTCTGCAGAAGGCAAAAAGGAGAGCATTGGTCCTGGAAGACATGGCGGTTAATCTTCTATCTGGATGTTAGCTATCCAGCAAGGACTTGATGCTTTTCTCACGGCCAGTGGTCATCCTGCCTCCCCTACCGTGTTTTTATCCTGATTTCCCCATCTCCAGTGCCATCACCATGCACTCAGCCTGAGAAATTAGAAACATCAGAGTTAGCTCAGCCTCTCACTCACTCCCAACCCCAAATGAAAGGGACCAACTTCAGAACTGCATCCTTTGCTTGGTTCTTGGTGTTACTGTGTCAACCTCCTCCTCCTCATCGGGAATAAGTGCAACTGAGAATAAGTGATCGGCCAGCACCCACTTTCACCCACTACAACCTGAGCTCCACTCTGCCACCAGCACTGACTTTCCTAAAAAGCAAGTTAGGTCATTTTCAAGCTCAAATACCTCGAATGACTTTCTACTGCATGTAAAATAAAATCCAATTTTCTTGTTGTGGTATGTCAGGTTCTTCGCAGTCTAGCCTCATCTCTTTCTCCACCATCTGCTCCAGCCACACAGACTCTCTTCCTAGAACCAAAAAGCACCTCTCTGCCCCTGCACACGATTCACACGCTGAGCCTGGGGTGAAACCACCCCCTGCCTCTCAACCTGAGAAACTCCTACTCATCCCACAAAACCCAGCCCAAATGTTACCTCCTCCATAGATGCATTCCTTTGTTTCTCCATCTATCACCCTCCTCTGTGATCCTCCAGCCCTGCAATTATCCGTTTATCTTAGTGCTGTCATAATATAATGAAATCATCCCTAACTACATGTCTTCTGACTTGGACACTAGCTCCTCAGGGGCAAAAACTGTGTTTTGTCCTTTATTCCCAACATCTAACCATAGGTTCTCCGACATACGAAATGTTCAGTGAATGTTTGTGCTGTGTTACAGGATTTCCCACCAGTCCTTTGGTCTGTGTGTATTACCAGAGCCCATTGTGCCCTGATAGTCTTTCTTCAGTTAGGTAACAGGAAGCAGAGAGTGAACCCTGGGGCTCTCTCCTTTATCCTTGGTCATAATTGTCCAACTTCAAAATCAGTTCTATAACACGTCTAGTCACCAGGTGTGTCATGCTATCTATCAAAGGGTGTTTGATGTTGTCGGTTTAACAGAAAAAAAGTGGTACTTGCAGAAGAAGTAGCTTGCATTGCACCATACGAGTGGTAGACAAGCAGCACCTCCACGAGGAAGAGAGCCAAGTAATGGAGGCCCCAGGACACCAGCATCAGCTGCTGAATGGCACTGGGCAGTGCTAAAGAGCGAGAACGTTCCCATTGTACAGACTGTCGAGATACATTTCAATAAACTGAGGTTAGGCTCTCCTGGAGGAAGACCCAGCAAGGCTAAGATTGCCATTTATGCCATAGAAAAGAGGCATTGTTAGATTTTACACAGCACCTCACAACCGAGGTGCTAGGACGAGTCTACACTGAGAACAATGAAAACAAGGAAAGGAGGAAAAACAGAAATTTTTGGACCCAGATCTAGGTTGTTTTACCCTTAAAGTACTTTTTCAGTGATAAGACCTCGTCTAAATTACTTGACTTCTCTAGGAGTCTGGGGGGGAGGGGGAATCAGACAAAAAGGGATGAAGCAGAAGTTTTTAAAAATTCAAATTAGTAAAGTTGAAAACACATGAATCCCATCTGAAATCAGCTAGACTTGGAGACGTGTTCTGCACGAGTCAATTTAATGTATAATGTAACACACATGAAACGCTTTGCTCATAAAATGGATCCAAAGCTTCCTATTGAATTATATAAATCTGTATAAAATGGACTTTCTGTGTCCCCGTCATCAAAAAAAGGGATTTTAATAAATCTCATCATTTTCCTAATAAATAACCCTAACTTCAAACGGTACAATTTTCATTTAAGGAGAATTAGTTTCCAATTGACATTTAGTCGGAACAGGTGCTATTATGTTCACAGCTTTTAAGCTACTTTTTTTTTACATCTGGATGCCAGACCAAATCAGAAGGCATTTTCTCTCGTTTCCATCTGTCTTCACTATCTGACACACAGTTTAAAGCTTTTCAGTATATTTTGTAACTCATTAGTTTTTGGCATCCTCCATAGCGCATTGGCCAGTATGATTCATCCTTTCTTTGAGGGCAATTAGCTGTGAAAACAGATCTTAGAACAGACTCCCTCCACCCCCAAAGGATTACTGAAGGTAGGAAATGCAGGTGATTATCAGAGGTTGCCTTTGATACAGACATCCTGCTCTCCGCTAGCCCTTTGAACTAACTTTGATATGCAATAATTAAGAGGGATCCAACCCCTGGAGGAGAAGCCGCTGTGGCCCTGCCTCTTCTCTCCTTCTATTGAGTCCTTGTTTTGAACTATTGATCAAACAGATTTGAAGGGATTTGTTGAAGCCTGTGTGGGGTAAGAAGGAAGGAAATGAAGGAGGAGGGAGGAAGAGAGAAATGAGGGGGCATATCTGGTTATAAATAGTTTCAGAAAAGAACCACTGGTCAGACCTCGCTCCTCCTACTTCACACACCTTACTCAGACGGAGGTTTGCTTCTCTCAGAGGAAGGAGTCACCGGCAGCTTGCCAAGGTTTCCTTGTGGCAAAAGCTCTGTGGTGGGTTTCCAGCAGCCCAGCCTCGGAGGAGAGGACTGAGACGGTCTAGGACACCGGACGATTGAAGGATGGCGGTGGTGGTCTTGCTGGGGCTCAGCTGGTTGTGCGCTCCTCTGGGAGCCCTGGTTCTGGACTTCAACAACATCAAGAGCTCTGCCGACGTGCAAGGGGCTCGGAAGGTAACACGCAGCTAGGGAGGAGGGCACGCTGTGCGCTCCTGGTTGGCGGTGCTGGATTTGGGTTTAAGTGAGTCCTTCAGATTCCTGTCTGAAATACCTTACCTGGAAGGTAAATTGGGTTAGTTTAGGAGCTGGGAAGACACCTAGGTAGAATCCAATGGCCTTAGGTATTAACATGTTAAATAAGCAAAGTGGCTTTTCAGGGCACTCAGCTATAAATTTGCCTATACATCAGGAAGGAAAGTAACATTTAGAAAGCTCTGCCGCGTGCCAGATCTTTTATGCGTAATAGTGCATTTAACCTTCCTCACAACTTGAGATAGGCAGCACACCTCCTAATTACGACGATGAAAATGAAACTCGGAGGTTGAAGAATTTTACTACGGCCACACAGCCAGGACATTTGGGCGTTGTTTTGTGCCAAGGTGCATTGTTTTGTCACCATCTCACTTCAGAGAATTGTGTCTAGGGATCCTTTTACATATACATGAAAAAGTATCAGCTGTAGATGAGACAAATTCGTCTTTGATGTCTGTTTCTCGGTGCAAATGCAGCATCATTAAAAAATCAAAGGACAGTTCACTTGGGTAAGGCTCACCACAGTGATTTTTGGCACATGGGTGCAGTTGATGTGAATCATTAGAATAAAGAATTGAATAGGAATGCCACAAACACCAACCTGATATTTATATTTAACCTGTAGCATAGCTTGTAGAGTTCAGAGCTATATATCAAAAATCTCAATCATCTGTAAGGCACACATGAGAAAACATTTTCTTCCATTTCCACAAAGCATCAGAATTAAATTTTGAGTTTTAAAAGTAGGACAATTTTTCAGACACCAGTTATCTTGGCTGCACATAGGTCTCTCTCTTCATTGGGGATTCTCCCCTTTGTGAGAAACACAGTTATATTGAAAAGTCAGGATGCTGCCCAAGGTTTGCCACAGCATTCACAGTGCCGCTCCGACTTTGCTTCCTCTATTTACTGCCTTGAATCAAAAGTCATCTTACGTGGTGTTGGAGTCCCTAGCCCTGTGACAACACTTTCTCTTCACAGGGCTCACAGTGCTTGTCTGACAATGACTGCAATACCAGAAAATTCTGCCTCAAACCCCAAGATGAGAAGCCGTTCTGTGCTACATGTCGTGGATTACGGAGGAGGTGCCAGCGTAATGCCATGTGCTGTCCAGGAATGCTCTGCATGAATGGTAAACTATCATCCATCAGTGCAGGACCGCTTTGCTCCAAAACTGAAGCCAGCATCTGAATCTCATAGACTAGAATATTCCAAGATAGGCATTTCTGAAGGTTTCCTGGATCCATGCTTGAAGTAAATTCATACAGCTGACTTTTCTTGATGCAACAAAATAGTGTTATTTCCTGGCAACAATTCTTGCCAGCAATTTGGAGATGATTTTAAAGGGAGGGTACAAGTTGGAATCTTTCAAATTCTTCTGTTTTCACTTGGATTCCATTAATTACTTAACTACCTTCTTTGCCATATGAGCATGTAAATATATAGTGCACTTGTCCCAGAAATCTAGAAAATTATATATAAACTGGAGGCAGCGGTACCGCCAAGCGATATAATAGTATGATAATTAGCATGTCTTTGGTTCTAATCCTTGAAGCTAATAACTACACCTGGTTTTCTCTCAGATGTTTGTACTACAATGGAAGATGCAACCCCAATATTGGAAAGTCAGATTGATGACCATGATGACATCGACACAAAAGGAACAACTGAGCATCCTCAGGGGAAAAAAAATAAAAGGAAGCCAAATGTTAAGAAATCACAAGGCAGTAAGGGTAAGAGCAGCTTCTGAATACTTAAAAAAAATTTTTTTTCTCCTCTAAGGCTCTTAAGGATAGGCTGAAACTGACTTGGCTCCTCTGCGCCAAAACCTCATAGGGAGCGTGTCCTGTTTCTAATCTCTCCCCCTAAGCAGCTATGAGATTGGGTAGGGAGTAGCATAAGGTAGTCAGCAGGCCAAGAGGACAGGGGAATAGCTATAATCATAGACTGGTTAGCAAGAAAACCTTTCATTGTTAATTGTATTTTACATACACATCTTTTTAGAGTCTGTAATTTAACAAATGGCAGTTTCCCTTTTTAGAGCCTCAGAATACAAAATAGAGATGAACGTAAGCACATTCACTTTTCATTCTTGGGAAAAATACAAACTTCACTAAGATGCTTTTTAACAAATTGCAGTCTCAAATTCCAATCGTTGTCATAAAATAGCTAGAAAGTTTAAAGGTGGCGAACTGGCCATTCTTGTTTCTGTCTTCAGGTTCACTGGGCCCTTTGTAAGTAATGGTCTCGCTTTGTGTCAATATAAATCCCATTTAAGAAAACATTGATGAGTGATACTTATTTCATTTCTCAAGACTGGAAATCCCACCTTTCTTTGATAAATGTTTTAACTTTATATAAAAATTTGTTCTGTTATGTAGGGCTGAAATTTCCATTTCATTATTGCTTTTGGCATAAAAATCGAGCTCCGGGAGACCTGCCTGTTGTTTCTGTTTTTACTTTGCGGCCTTCAGTCCTACACCCCATGCATTCATCCCCGTAGCACTCCCTCCACATGCCACGTTCCCCATTCACTGCTAAAGCTCATATTCATCTTGTTACAGGACAAGAGGGAGAAAGCTGCCTTAGAACTTTTGACTGTGGACCTGGACTTTGCTGTGCTCGTCATTTTTGGACTAAAATTTGTAAACCAGTCCTACTGGAGGGACAGGTGTGTTCTAGGAGAGGGCATAAAGATACTGCTCAAGCTCCAGAAATCTTCCAGCGGTGTGACTGTGGTCCTGGACTAGTATGCCGAAGTCAAGTGACTGGCAATCGACAACATGCCCGCTTAAGAGTATGCCAAAAAATCTAGAAAGCTGTACATATTTCAAAATAAAGATGACTCGTTATTGTATTCAAGTAGAAATTGCAGACATTAATTTTTAAATATTTCCAGACACATATATCTTATAGCAACTGAAGTAGACTGGGCTAGAGAACTTGTGATGAATGGAAACCAGTTTTGCTCCTGCAGAAAAGTGATGTGATTCTATAACAAAAAAAATTAATTTTTACCTAGTGATTAAATTAATTAAAAAAAATCTTTAAGTAATTTCTGATGAAGTTCTGGTGACTGACAGTAGCGTGGGGAAAGAAAGTGATGGTATCTGCAGTTTAATGAATTTTTATATCCTACCAATGAAAATTATCACAGCAAATACTATTTTCCCTTAAAAACCCTATTGTTTGTTTTCTTTCATTTCTTGGAAGGGAAATGGCATTTCACTATAAAATAATTTGGTTAATAAAGAAATAAGATTCAAAAGGTAACATCATCTCTTTGTACAGTCCTTTGTTTGTAGAGTCTAAAATATCTTCACATATTTTGTTTTCAATAACTTTACTTAAAATTTGATAACTTTTTATATTTTATATTTATACAGTTTTAGTATTTCAAAGCTAGGGCTTCAATGAGTGTTTTTAGTTATAAATTTTTACCATTTGAACTTAAAATTTACCTTAAAGGAAAAGTAGGGCAAAAAAGTGAAATTTTTGTTTGTTTGACGTTTAAGAGGTCATATTTTGTACATATGGGTACAATTAGAAGTGATTTTTCATAAGGAAGCTCTTCTGATGGATTACAACCAGTTGCTACAGATTTCATTTAAGTGGTAAACCACACACTGTTTCATCTATTTAAGTTTTCAGCATAGATTACAAAATTGAATATGGGCCAACCAAAGAAAAAAATTAAATTTATGAAATTCTCTAGTTTCTAAAAAATATTGAACCATCTTCCAGAGGCTAGCGTCTGGGTATACCTTAACTGACTAATTTGTAATCAGTAAATAGGAGGAAAGGTACTGGGTAATGTGGTTCATAATATAAGGGAAGAAAATGAGAAAAAAAAATTCCCATTAAAGAGTTGCTATCATCTCCCCTCTTAATTCTCTTTACTAAACTCTTAATAAAGTGTGCTCATGAACATAAATCTAAATTTAGACATATTTGCTAGTAAAATAAGAACAAGATCACCTAATGACAGTCCAAGAGATTTTATTGACTACAGTGCAAGCTAAAGCATGAAGAAGAAACAACCATTTGAAAACACCAAAGACCCTTACATAGCAAAGGTTAAGAAATAAATTAAGACTCCTGTTGGGCTGTGCCTGGAGGAAGGATAGGCCTCATTCACTTCGATCCTTGGGTTCTCGGTACTTCCACTGGATATAGTCAAAGATGTCTTTCTCGCTATCCACTGGCAGGGGTTCTCCAGCAACTCCTGCAAGCAAATAGAGAAAAGAGACTTACGAACCAGTTTTGGGATTCAAGAGATATATGGGACTCACTTTCAGAAGAAAAAAAAAATAGTAACAAGCCGCTAAAAAAAAAAGATACTGACTGCCCCCATCCTCCCACATGAGCTTGTGTTTGTCACATATGTACCAGTGCTATCCATTGTATCTATCCAGATATCCATTGTAGCCACTATATATTATATGAAATGCATACTCTAGTTAGTTATAACTCAAAATGTGGTCCTTGGACTAGCAGTAGTGGCATCACCTGGAAACTTCCTAGAAATGCAGACTCTTGGGGCCTATTCCAAAGCCCACTGAATTAGAACCTGCATTTAATGAGTCTCCATGTGGTTTGTATGCACATTGACCTATGAGAAGCACTGCCCTAGTCTATCAATGACAAAAGCCCTATTTTATTTCATACTTTTAGGACAAAATGACAAAAATCTTCATTTTCCTAGCAGACAATAGTAAACAACAGAATATATTGTGAAATGTTAACAAGATCCATAAAACAGAGATTCAGCAATTCTTATTCTTTAAACTTTCAAAGCATGGGCCAAAGCTACCAGGTTGGGCCTGGCACTAAAAGCACTGATACCCAGGTTCTTCTTTAGTCTTGGAGATACATTAAAAAAATAAAAACTCTATAGATCAATAAGATTTTGTTTTACTGACCATCATAGTAGAAAGGATCTAATCCATTCTGATAGGGCTAGAAATAATTCTTGCCATCACTGGGCCTTCAACTGAGGGCCTGGGAGCATGTACGGATTAAAGCCCTTTTTGTTGCCTGAGGGACTAACAATACAAAGAAAACTACAATTAATTAGCATAGGTACTTAAAGGCTTTTGAGAGAAACCAAAGTTGCTAAACCAAAATACCTCTGAAAATAACTTTCTCTCCAGATGACTGGGATTCTCTCTAATGGACACAAATACTCACCAGTGACTCCCAGGGGACGGATTGTGTATTCATTGATTGTAAAGCCCTTTTCTAGGGCATGAGCTCTCATATTCTTATTGAAAATATCACTCCCAGTGAAATAGAGAACACCACAGTAATATTGATCCTTGGGTATCAACCTAAAAAAAAAAAAGATAAATATTTTACTACACATTTCAAATTTAGCAAAACTAAGACTTAAAATCAATACAGAACAAAATGCCTATAATAAATCTATGTGGCCTAATAACCTGGACAAAAAACTATCATTAGGTAGACCATTCAAATTACTCCAACCTTGCAACTTAGTTTTCGTGAACTCTGCTCTGCAAGAGGTGTGGAGAAATGAAAAGCAATATCACTTATTTACAACTAACTTTCCTCAGGCAGGAAACTACTTTTGAGCTGTGGAAGGCATCATGATGAGATGCAAATATAGAGAAAATAAATTAGATTCTGTAGACAGTCATTATTTACATATTTTAAGGCTAAACATCATCTATAGCCAGAACATATGGCACTTCAGAATGAAAAGGGGTTCTAGACATTGATGTTAATTCCAAGATATACGGGAGGAGGGGGAGAGAAAAGAAGGGAAAAGTTAATAGGTCAGCAACGAGTTTTGAGTAATACCTGATATCAATTCTCCTGTGTGGGTATTCCTTTTCATCATTTTTACTGGGAAGCTGGCAAACACCCTAAAATGGATATTTAAAAGAGTGCTTAAAGATGTTTTAAACTTCAGGCTTAATTTTAATCAAATGTTATTAATGTGAAGTTATTTTTGCTTTAATGGAGGCAGTTTTTGAATTCAGAGTATTTTTAACTTAGTGGCTTTTCTATGCACTATATGTTATCACTACCTTCCTATTATACTTCACGGTAATTAAAGAACTATGTCTGAAACAGCAGGCAGGGATTATAGTTATGAGGATTTGGAGTTTGTGTGATTCTAAACACCAACCTAATAAGCAAACTATCAAACATGAAAGATAGAGACCAAGGTAAACAGGAAAAAGCAACTTGGAAATCAGGAAGCAGAAAGCAAATAACAAAACAGCTATCAGTAATATTCTCAAGTAAGAGTAGATGTTCCGTCCATGAAATATGGGCAGAAAAAGAACACTCAGGGAAAAGGTTTAAATCAAATAAAAAATCTGACAGCAGAAGTACAAGAGTTTGAAATTGAGGAAATCTCCCAGAAATTATAAGATAGAGATGAAAGATAAGAAAATTTTAAAAGAAAATTAGAGGATCATTTGTTTGCTTCCTTCTCTATAGGTGAGTTTTCATTACACTTCCACACAGTTTTCAAACAGATATTATCAAGGTCTGTTTTTTGTTTTAACTTTTCCTTTTCCAGAAAAATGGGCAAAAATTCTGGATTAGTCAGCAACGTCTAAATATGTAAAAAGAGCTATAAACATCACCAAATTTCAAAATAAAAGTTTCAAATGCCACATTCTAACAAAAATACACAAGTGACAGGCTTCTGGTCCTAAAAAGTAGTCTCATTGGTACACATGTCACTAAAAGCCATACTTTTTGTTCAACAACATAGAAATCTGAAATTCACAATGGGTATTTTCTTTAGCTGTCCTATGGCTGAAAGATTAATGAAACCAGTTTATTTTCAAAATATGAAACCTACCTTCTTAGGCATTAACAAGTTCCAACTCAACCTTCAAATGGATCAGAGATGACTTCCATCTGGAATTACTATGAGGTATTACCTTGCGGATATGGGTGTTTGGATGCCACAGGCAATGATCTCGCCATTTGTCACATCAGTAATAGGATTTTATTTAATGGCTTTGTTCCTTTCCTCAAGGCAAATTTTATTTCCTGGACTTTTCTGAAGTGTTAATGTTAAAGAATTTCTCTGTATTATTGTAAATTCTTTATTAGATTAGTGGATTAGTTTTGTTTGGCATTTCAATTAGGTAGCTTCATGCTAAGTGTCTGAAATAAAGCCGCTCTCATTTCCTCAGGGTGGTCAAGGTATCTTCTATTGTCCCTTGAATCCTTACTGCAGATATTTCACAGAAAAACATCCAAGGCCAAACTTGCACAAAATGCTAAAATTTGAAGGGTACTCTTCAGACATAAAGCAAACAGGCATCTAAATGCAGAGGAAATTGTTTTTTTCTTCCAAATGCTATTATATTCACAGAAAGAATAGCTCAATTATCCAAAGACCATAATTTTACAAGATTTGGAATAACCCTGGCTTTCCTAAGGTTTGATTACTATTAAAGGAATTTATGTTTTTAAGGTAACTTGAAAAACACACGAATGGTCTTATCTTTAAAACTATTTAAGGTGCCTTATTAGTGCAGTAGGTAGTGCTCAGTCTCATAAAACTATTTAGTCAGTGGTTATAGCAACAAGAGATTTTGAAATCAAGTGGATATGGAATGAGAATGGTTTATTCTACCTTATAAACTGAATTCACTTTGCAGCCAATTTCCTTTCAGAAACTGAGAGATCTTAACTTCTTTGGCTATTTCCGCTAATGTCCATGCACTTAGGGTCATAGCTCCAACTCGTGCCTGGCTACTGTATCTCCAGGTGTGTGCTTAGGCTAAACCCCTTGCCTCAAGTCTTTTCCCCAAGTCTCATCTTCTCAGTGAGGCTGACTCTGAGCATACAATACTATTTAATACTGTCTCCTGCACGCCCATCTCCCCATACTCTGCTCCCCCTTTCTTTTTTAAAAATAGTACTTATTATCTTCACATAACATACTATATAATTGACCTGTTTATTCTGTTTATTGTTAACTATCAGTCCCTTCTCACACTCCGAAAATATAAGTTCTACTTAAATTCACTGATATATCCCAACCTCCTAGAACAATGCCTGGAATGTAGTAGGTGCTTAATACATATTTGCTGAATTGACTAAATACACCTTCTTGTCCTACTGACACTCATTCTCACCATTTTGTTCTTTCACATCATATACAATAATGTCTAAACCTGCCTACGCTTAGCAGTCACTGGGATTTGGCTGCCCATGCACTTCCTAGGTAAGAGTCTTCTCTTTTTCTTGATTGAGTAGCTACTAGGATAACACAATTACACCAGTGTCAGTAATGTTCACACATACTTGGCTACCCACCTTTCCTTTTCGGGTTACACCCAGCCCATCGGCTTGTAATTTTTCCTTGTATTTTTGCTAGCTGGTTACTACAGCCTCTGTTGGTTTTTCCTCTGGATCTCTCTTTGAGCATCAGCAAAAGACTGTTCAGACTGTAAAAAAATGCTTCTGCTATTGCATTGTGTAAACAACTTCCTGGTTGCTAATTCTGACAGCAGTTGGTGCACTTCCCCAGTAGGGAGTCCCAGTGCCTCTCACAGAGATGACGATTGGAGGAGCGTTAGGCCAGAAGGGGTGGCCAGAATTTGCCCAGGCATACAATGACACCCTCTTACTATGAAACAAATATCCAACTTGTCTAGCTCATATTATTTTTAGGATTTTATCTGATTGAATGTTCTTAAATGTAAAATTTATGCACATTCATTTTGAGTGAATTAAAAAAATCAATCTAAATTTAAAAAGGGTGCTCATGGAGCATTTATAAACCCTATTTCAAATAAGATCTCATGTGTATATATACTATAGGCATAGAGAAAGAGCTCAAAATCTGACAGATTCAGGAGAACAGATCATAGATTTAGTTCCCAAAGACTTACTAGAATTTTTATTTTTACCTTCCCCAAAGTAAAACATTGATAAAGTGTGACCAACTTAGGCCATACACTTCCATAGCTCATTAAAATCACCAGGCTGGATTTAAGCACGTGATTTTTTTGCATGATTACATGTATGTAACAAAAAAATTTCCATTTTAACAATTTTTAAGTGTGCAGTTCTGGTATTATGTATACTCACATTGTTGTACAACTATCACCACCATCTATCTCCAGAACTTTTTTCATCTTCCTCAAATGAAATTCTGTACCCATAAACACTAACTCCCCACTTCTCCCTCCCCACAGGCCCTGGCAACCACCATTCTACTTGCTGAATGAGATATGTCAATTATCTCAACCATCTTCTACTTTGAGTTAAAACTGTCAAATTTATTTATTGAGATTTGCTAATTCTAGCATGTCCACTCTTCAAAAGCACAGTCTCTTTCCTTTCAGTCATCTAACTTGTGAAAAGGAGGGGGCACAGAGAAAAGAGATCCAAATGATGTATTTAAGTGAGCAGTAGCATAAAAGAAAGCCTTTATTACCTTAGTCCTAGATTTCTATTTGCCTTCCTGTTGGATTTTACATAGGACTATTTATTAATATGCTTATAATCCATTTGGCATTTGTCTTGAATCTTAATTCCCTAGGATGACAGTTTTGATAGTTCATCACGATGGGTTTCACTTTGAAAATATCTGCAAGTGTCCCCCACTATTAACTCCCCTACTTATCATTCCACATAACATGTTTCTTCCTCTGTGTATTCTATCACATACTTTGATTCCTTTTCTTTCTTTGGTGTTATAATAGATTAATACTCTTCAAATAATTCTAATCTCATTGAAGAATTCTGAGTCAGAGAATATAAAAACACTTGCTAGTTTAGGGAAAAAGTTATATGTCAAAGTCATTATGGATATTTTAAAAATAGAGTATGTCTAGTGATCTATTCCGATGGCAGAGATTATTTACGAGTGGGGAATTTAAAAAAAAAAATTCTTTACTAAAATATTCTGAGATTAGCATCCTGCTAATTCTTCTTCTCTAAGGACTCATGGATATTTAGACTGTAATATTAAGCTACAGTGAGGTCACACACCCAGAACAGTTACTGAACAATCTTTATTTTTTTAATTAAAATTTATTGGGGTGACAATGGCTAGTAAAGTTACATAAGTTTCAAGTGTACAATTCTGTAATACATCATCTATATATCACATTGTGTGCTCACCACCCAGAGTTAGTACCGAACAATCTTTAAGGTTTTTTTTTTTCAGATGTGTTAACTCAAGCGAGTACTTACCATGAATTTTGTTTCACCTTTTGACAGAGTATCTGTAATAAAATGGACCTTTTGTAACTGTTCCACAACACGATGTAACAGCTTTGGCTGTAGAATCATAATTAGGGAATAAGAAAAAGAACAATTACTCTGTTATGGCAAGAAAACATTTTTAACATGAGTTTTCTGATTATCTGTAGAGAAATGCCTAGTGATGTCCTATGTTCTGAGTAGGTACATATTTCTTCTAACAGAAAATTCAACTTATCAAATGAAACTTATTTTTAGATACCACTGTCTTTCGCCAATATCATGATACACCCAAAAAAAACCCATCATTTGAGTTTATCTGTTTCATTAAATCAAAAAGTTAACTGCTTCATTTTTAAAAGGTATATATTACAAAATCAAAAACGTTTACCTTTGTGAGGTAGTTTTATAATATAGTATTTTTAATAGAAAATATTCCTTCAATGAAAACCTAAATATCATACTAAATATCTAAAATATCTATGATAGACAATAATTCTGGAAATGTTTTACTAAATTTCATTTCTTTCAAATGTTAGACTGTCCTCCCAATTCCATGTGGGAAAACATGTGTTCCTTTCAACAACTTATTTTGCCTTTCACAGAATTCAATCAGTATGAAACATTTCAATTGACTTTTCATAAAGATTAAAAAAACACTTATCCTGAAAATAACAAACTATAATTTAGAAAATGATACTCACTGCTATGTAAGACTGATTCCATTGATTATAAATTCTGAGGTACCTGTTTGGTTGACTCAGAGGTAAAGCTTGGATGCGTCAGGAGAACGTCCATGTCACCACTGGACTCTGCCCCTATGACAACAAAGAAGATGTATGGAATTCTTCAGGTAAATTTGTCTATTGGGCAAACACAGAACCAAGGTGATGACACACATAGAAGAGCCTTACTTCTTACAGCCTAACTTTCTATTTCACTGTGCTTCATATTTATAATTAGTTAAAAGATTTCAATTTTCAGTCCAACTATTCAGGTAAATTGATGAAAACAGCAGAATCCGGTATAAAAACAGTAATTGGAATTAGAAATTGCACACAATTGGTTAATTTAATGTATTAAAAATGCAGCTAAGTATTTGTTAATGAGTAAAAGCATTTAAAAATAGCTTTAAAATACATCTATAAATATTACATATCTAAAAATATCAAATTAGACAATATGCTGTGTATAAAGTTTAATCAGAAAATATTTCAATTCTTATGATTGAACTTATTTAATGAATATTGGTAAAAATTACTATTATGGTATCACGGATAAGAACACAGCACCTTATAATGACTTAGGCTTTCATTTTGATCTCCACTCTAAAACCATCTAACTTCAGGCAAATTAGATAGTTAATTAAACCTTTCTTTTACTATAACACCATGAAATTTTGTCTCTATTTACATGGATTTTTTTTCTACGTTAAATGCCTTTTTTTTTCAGTATTGTAAATGAAGAGTATATTCCTCTAGACCTCCATTTCCTTGTGTGCAAACTACTAAAAACTACTTTGTAGGCCATTGTGCAAGTAAGAACATATGTAAAAGCATCTGGAATAGTACCTGGCACACAGCTGGCATCAAATAATTCTGTTTATTGCCTCTCTTTTCATTTTTGTAAGTATAATATATAAAAAATATACTGTTGGTCACTGAAGATCCTGCAGTGTCTCTGGATCATGATCAATACATCAATAATCTTTAACCAGATACTTAAACATAAAGAAGACTAGATTGAATTTGTGCTGATCCCAGGACATTCATGGAAATTATTTTAACAAAAAAAATTTATTGTCTTTTCTTCTCATTTCTTTCTCCTAAAAGCTGAGTGTCTTCCACCATCTACCTACCACCAGAAATGTATTACTCTATCTATTTAAAAAACAAAAACAAACTATTTGAGCAAAAAGTAAACAAGAAACAATCCGAGGGGCCATTAATCGAGGATTAGATAAACTATGGCGCATCCACGTGATCGAATGTTATGCAGCTATAAAAAATAAGGAGCTTTCTATATACTGATGTGGAAAGATCTCCAGGATGTATTTTTCATGAAAAACGTAAGGTACACAGTACTGTGTATGTATTATATTAGGTTGGTGCAAAAGTAATTGCGGTTTTTGCAATTATTTTTAACTTTTTAAGCTGCAATTACTTTTGCACCAACCTAATATTACCTTTGTGAAAGAGAAGAAAGAAGGAAACCAAGAATGTACATTCACATTTACATGCAGAAACATGGAAAGAAAACATAAGAAAGTAGTTATTAATGAGACAGTAAGGAGGGAGGGAAGAGAGTCAACAGGTACAGGGTAGAAGAGAGCCTTCTCCCTGTATATCATTTTTATATGAAAGCATGTAACCATATAACCTACTCAATAATAAAAGTAAAAATAAAATAAAAATATAGAAATCCAGAAAGGTTGTCATATCCAGAAAGGTTGTCATATTCATGCATGTGGCTTGCTGTACATGACGGTCTATATTTTGAAAATATAGATTCAAAGGCCCCACCCAAGGAGATTCTTATTTAGTAGGTTTGTAGCAGGGTACAGCAATGTGTATATATTATTTAAACTTCCTAGGTATATCTGGTGCACAGACAGACTTGAACAACAGGTTAATTTTAGTCCTCTCATTTTGCAAATGGAAAATAGGATGCGGAGAGACAAACTTAAATTAAAATCATATAGTGATAATAGCTATTAAGGAAATACAAATCAAAACCACAATGAGATACCACCTTACATCTGTTAGAATGGCTATTATCAACAAGCCAAGTAATCATAAGTGTTGGAGAGCCTGTGGAGAAAAAGTACCTTCATACACTGCTGATGGGAATGTAAAATGGTATAATACCTATGGAAAACAGTACGAAAGCTCCTCAAAAAATTAAGAACAGAATTACCATATGACCCCGGTATCTACCTCAAAAAATCTGAAAATATTTATCCCTAAAGATAAATGCACATCTATATTCACCGTAGCATCATTCACAGTGGCTAAGAGAGGGAAACAACAAATGTGTCCTTGGACAGATGACTAGATAAAGAAGATCTGGTACATATATACAATGGAATATTACTCAGCTATAAGAAAAGATGAAATACTGCCATTTAGAACAACATGGATGGATCTTGAGATTATCATGCTAAGCAAAATAAGTCAGACAGAAAAAGTCGAGAACCATATGCCTTCACTCATTATGTGGTATATAAAACTGAAAGCAACAAACAAGACAAACAAAGAAACAAAAACTCATAGATACAGACAATAGTTCAGTGGTTACCAGAAGGTAAAGGTCGGGAGGGGGCTGGTAGAAGACAGTAAAGGGGGTCAAATATATGGTGATGGAAGAACTGACTCTTGGTGGTGAACACACAGTGCAATATATAGATGATGTATTATAGAAATAATGAAACCTATATAATTTTACTAATCAAAGTCACTCCAATAAATTTAATAAAGATTAAAAAATCATATAGTGATAGATTGGCCTGAGAACCCAGGTCTTTTGGCCCTATCCAATGTTCTTTCTACTTATCAGCAGTTATGGATTTAGTTCTTTCCTCTCCTCAACTCTAGACTCTTACAGCAGCTACCGAGATAATTTCTGGTAGCCCATCACCTACTTCCTAAGCAAAACTCCAGAGGTGGCCAGAGATGCAGTCAGATATCTATTCTAAAATTTTTAAATAAAGTTTTTCTATTCCAATTTTTTTGTTTGTTTCTTTTCTATTCCAATTTTTAAAACTAATATTTTTAAAGTTATATTACCCTTCCAAAATTTTGAGCCAGTAAGGGACTATGATTATGTGATTCTCACTTTGCTCATATTCACATAGTAAATGGAGAGCCACAGAACCTGGTTGTTATGAGAATTGGTTTTGAACTGGTGCTTCTGAGATATTATTCTTAGATCCATAATATAAAACTGAGAAAATACAAAAACTAAAACAAACAAAAAAAACTACCCACAGCTTCACTAGCATCTAACCATTAGTATTTTAACATGCCTAAAATTATTTTATAAATTTTTATTAAAATTAGCCATTATCATTCTGTAATAAATTCAGTATGAATTTCCTCAAATTTTCCATACATGTCTCCATCTATATACAAATAAATCTAGCTAAAACTACTGGATCTTAATAAATCTATAAGTAATACAAATTATATCTTTTTAATCCATGTTTTTCATATATATTAGGCAATTTTAACATCAAGATATGAAAAACCTAAGATTAGTAAGTATGTTACCTCGTCTGAAACTGCCACAGACTGTGGCAATGTACTCAGAATCCACTTTTTCAACTTCATTTAGTACGATATCCTAATAGAAGAAAAATTAAGTCATTATTCTAAAAATGGCTCTTCACCAAGTGAAAGTCTCAATTCTAATTAAAGAATACAATTAAGCACACTCTTACTTGCATTTGTAACATCTCTTCACGAGGAATTCTTTTCTCAAAGTCCTCAAAATATCTATAAAGACAGAATAAATAGACAAAGATTTTTGTGACATTCAAATCTTCTTAAAAATTAAATTGCCTATCATATCAAGTGTCCTTGCACTAGACATTCAAAAATCAAGATTAAAATTTATTAAGAAGACAACAGTAAAATGGGGTGGGGGTGGGAGGTTTATTTTTAACTTGGATCAAAATCCTAAAGTGTCATCTTTTGTGATAATCCAGAGACTCCATTAAACTTATTTATAAACTTCACATTCATATACCAAGAGTAAATAAATATATTTAAGCTAGTATCTTTCCAAATTAGACTGCTTCCTATTGGCAAGTCAAGGGGTTACAGTTTATTGTTCTTAAATCTTGCAAAATTATCGTATTTTAAAATATTATCCTAGTAGCATCCTACATGGATGAATACAGACAACATTATGCTAAGTGAAAGAAGCCACTCACAAAAGACCGCCTATTGTATAATTTAATTTATATGAAATGTCCAGAATACACAAATCTGTAGACACAGAAAGTAGATTAGTGGTTGCCAGCAGCTGGGGGGTAGGGGTGGAGTGAAATGAGGAGTGATTGCCAATGGGTATGGGCTCTTTTTGGGATAACAGAAATATTCTAAAATTGACTGTAGTGATCGTTGTACAACTCTGTGAATATACTAAAGCCACTGAATTGTATACTTTAAACGGGTGAATTTTATCGTGGTATATGACTTCTACTTCAATAACATTGTTATAAAAATATTATCTCAGTATGAAATAACATCTGAGAATAAAGCACCTGTCAAAACCAACACAACAACCAAGTTCTCACAACAACCAAGATCTTCAGAAGATTTCTATTTACTATATAAAGGCAAAGAAAGTGAGAACTATACTATCCTGGTCTCTTACTGGCTCAAAGTTTTGGAAAGGCAGTATAAGTTTAAAAATATTATGGTAAGGTATCAACAGGACTGAATCACCAACAAGACTATGTAAGACTAGAGGAGATATATGCTTACACATGTACATAGCTTATGCACTACATATTTTAAATAATCGATTAGAAAGGGGGTTCCAGATTATTTTGGCATACAAAATAATAGCTGATGCTGATATACAACATGCCTACTAGCTATTCCTTTCCTGTTATTTAGGTGTTTGAAGTTTTCTTCTTTCTTTTCTTTTTATTTAAATTTAGTGTTTCATGTTCATGTCCTACTTTCTTAGGTAGACTCTAAACTTCTTAAGGGCTACACTGAGCCTGTTTCCATCCTTACTCCATACCCAGGACAGCACTTTGTACAATGTAAGCATAAAATCAACACCCGCTGACTGACTGATGCACTCAGGCTATGTGTTTTCAGAGGAAGTTTCCTCCTAAAGTCAAGAGAATGAGGGAAATACTGACAAAAGCAAACCAACTGGAAGGCAATAACAAAACCTATAAATATAAGCAGATTCTTTATAGGAGTCTACAACAAATCTTAGCATTTCTGAATAGAAAACAAAAGGGTTGTGTTCAGCTAACTTTTATTATGATGTATGGAAAAAATGGCTATAAAACTTTTACATCTCAAGTTTCAAAAGAAAATTTGCTATCTTACTTCAGTCCAATTCGCTGATGATGGTTCAATTTATCTTCATTTTTTCTGAGATCTGTATAGAAGATTAAAAAAATTAAAGTGCTAATTTAAACATTTCTGGAAAAAATGCTAAATTCAGTGATCCCTTTTACAAAGAACTACCTGGAAAATATACTGAAATGACTTTGAAAAGACAATGAAAAAAAATTTCAGATATTAAGAATTAGATAAAAGTGACTCTTCAAATCAATGTAGTAAAACCTAGCAGTTATTTCATGATCATTTTGTTTGCTGAATCAAAATTTCAATTATAGTTATATGGAATAGTAAACATACCAAGATCATAACAAATTTCACTGACTATAGGAAAATGCAGCCTTATAAAAATCTATATTGCTTAATTTATGGTTAATAGCAGCAGTAGTAACCACAGCTTCTGAATGTATTATAAGTAAGTTCATTCATATTGTTCATTTGTTCATTCAATCCTTCATTCAGTTAGTATTTATTGAGTACCGATTTGCACAGGCACTGCTAAAAATACTATTGAAAGGAGAGGTACTCTCCTCATTTTTTAATTTAAAAAGCTGTCATATCATAACATCATATCTTAAACCTAAAAGTGACTTAGTTCCATTTGGATGTTGCTCTTTTATTGGGCATGAGTACAGGAGTAAGCCTTGTTAAAGAAACAGCAAGGTAGCGTGCTTCAAAAGCAATTCCTATAATCATCCTTATAAATTCTCTCTGGAAATATAAAATGGAGAAAAATAAGCAACTTTATTACACATGGAGCACTTAATATTTCTCATAGTTGTGTGTACACAGAAAACACTAAAGTACATGACTAAAAATGAAACAGGAATATTGAATTTGTTATATATACTCGTAGATATATCAAGTTATTATATATCTGTGAACCGTGAAATAATGTGATCCTTGACACTCCCAAGGATGTGACTGAATACTTTTGAGAAACAAAGTTTTGACCCTTTTATTCAATATTTCACTCAGATAAACTATATATGCCACAAGCAGAAAAGCACAAACTCTAAGACGTGGTAGAGTTCATTCTCTAGCCACGTGGCTCACACATATTCTTAGTAATTACTAATTAATCATGCCTCTTAAGAGTCACCTACTATTTTTCAGTACTTACTAGGAACCAAGCACTCTACTAAATGCGTTACATACATTACTTCATTAAATCGTATGAAGCAGAAATTATGATACCATTTTATAGATGAGAAGTGAAACGCCACAGTCATTCATTCTAATAAAGTGGTGGAGACTGGATTTAAATCCAGGTCAGTCTCTAAAACATGTCCATCTAACCATTTGGGTTGCTTGTAAGTAGCTGAAACCACAAATATTAAACCCCAAATGCCACAGATGTACTACTATAAGGAATCCATCTATATATATATAATATACCCTTGAAACATATGAAGAAATAAATTATATTTAAAGGATTGTTATGTTAAGTTTAAGAAAAGTGTTTCATAATTACTTAGGGTCTATTTTTATCACTTCTTTGAAAGCAAAAATTCACTTAATAAGCATTACAAACCTCTTAAGCATCTTTCTCAATATACATGACTTGGCTTTTAAGATGAATGTGTAGGGCTTTGTTGTTTAAAATTTTATTAAAGAAACAAAGGCAATTTAAATCATCTAAAAATCCACAAATGAAATCATTGCCTTAAAACTGAAGAGCCACTTCTTACTCTTCATTTTCTTCTGAGTTATAAACATAAATATATTTAAGATGGGACTATAAACTACTCTTTATATCTATTGTTTACTGTAGAGTTAAAAAGAAATCTTATCATTTGTATGTACTAATTGAGACAGGGTTTTTCAAGTTCTAGTTTGTTAGAGCCTAAATGGTTCTTCAGGCCCATATTTAATCTGGAATAATATTGACCCGTTATACATACTCACCTTCTAATGTTTTAATTCCTTCATCTACAAACTTCCTTGCAGCAGATGGACTACAAAGAAAGAAAAGCATTATCTCAATATCAAATGAAACTTGGGATCCTTGTAACAAATAACCAATTATGCCTTCTCTTTTCAAACACAGAGTTACTATTGAGCTAAACAAGACCTGCTAAAACGTTGCATGGTTACTTTGGTAATGTTTCATTTCATTCAAAGAGAAGAATTCTTGAAGCTTCAATCTAGAAAGACTACCATGAACTTGGGCATGAAAAAGATGTCTAAATAGCTAGGTGTCAATAGTGCCCACGTAATTTATTCATAAAACAAACATACAGGCACTTGAAAACTGTTCATTCAGTGAAATTTTTTGAAGGCTTATTATATGCCAGATACTCTTGTAGGTGCTGAAAATACAGCAGGAATAAGACAAATAAGGACCCTGGTCTTACTTACATTCTAGTGCTAGAGAGAGATAATATATATATTAATATAATATATATATATGTGTATAAGCAAACAAGAAAATTTTAATTTATCAGGTAGATGAATTAAAATAGGGTTACATGACAGAGTAGCTAGGTCCTACTTTAGACTGGATGGTGAGGGAAGATCTCTGAGATGATATTTAAACTGAGATTGGCATGACAGTCTTTGTACGGAATCTGCGTGGTACAAAAACTGATATGTATGTCAAGAAGCAATGTGGCATAGAAGAAATAGAACTAAAATGGGAGTTAAAAGACATGGGTTCTAATTCCGACTCTGCCATAGTTATCTCACTTTCTGTATTTAGTTTTCTAGCCTGGAAAAAGAGGATAATATAACAGATACTCTTTAAAACAACTTCTAACTGACATCTTATAATGGTCTTGGGTCCCCAAGGAGTCAAGCTCATTATCAATGTACTAGGTTTAAAAATTTAAACTATTTTAGAGAAACTTTCATCAAAATGTTGCCTAAATTTGAAAGACTGTCATATACCTATAAAAAAATAAGAAGCCTCATTCCATGAAAATTAGAGTTAGGTAAAGCATTACAGCCTTAATATTTCAGTTCAAAGAAGTCCTCTTTCATGCTAGTTCAAATTTTTTTTTTTAGTTCAAATTTTAAGATAAAGATTCTTTCATTAAAAAATGCTTGAGTGCTTGTTTCAAATTCATAAGGTAATATGCTAGGTGCTATGGAAAAAGGCTTAACAATTTAAGATAAATATCACGCTGAGAGCAGCAAAAAAGGCGTAATATGGAGGGAATGATAAAATGTATACAGAGCAAGTGTTAGTGGAGTTTAGAGGAAGGAGAGATTATTTCTGACTGGGGAAATCAAAAGTGGTTTCATGCCTTGGATGGGGCTTTTACAGCAGAGGTAACATCTGGAGAACCAGCCTCAGACATGTAAGCTATGCAAGCTGCATGGACAAAGGCACAGACGTGGAAAGGAACGGGTTTTGAAGGGAAATAGCATACACTTTCGTTTGGCTGACGTAAATAATGAAACCAACACTACTATTGTGTCTGCTTGAAAAATAGTTCTTACCCAATGCCAGTAACTCGAGTTAGGAAATTGATGGATGAACTCGTATCATCCTGCCGTATCTTGAATGAAATAAAAAAGCATAACAATAATTTAGGAATGCTTTGAGGACTCAAATGATCTTATTGGAAATACACTAGTCTGCCAAGAGACTGCAAGAGCCATTACATTTGCCTGGATAACCCATACAGAAGTATTCATATACAACCTAAGTGGTTATATTATAGGTAAATAGCAGAACAACTGAAGATATCTCATCTCTAATTTATCCAAAACTTTAAAAAGACTTATTCATAAAAGACCAGAAATGATATACTGATGATATACTATCATCAGAGTGCAACAGAAACGTAAAAATGCTTCGGAGAGTTTAAGCATAGAAATTCTAAAAGATAACATCTTTAAATCAAAGTTTATAATCTCCTTTCTGAATGGTACTGAAAATAAAGAGCTAATTCTTTCATATATGCTAACAGTCTCTTAAATGCCACATAAAATAAGTGAACATTTTATAGAAATAATATTCACATTTAATTAATATTTTATTTTTTAAAATGGACTTAAAGCTGTAAACTCCCTTCCTCTCTTTTCCGAGTCTCATTAGAGTGACACTAGTCACCTTGCAATGGTGCTCTATAATAGTCGCCCTAAAGGTAGATACTATTATCAAATAAGCAAACAAGTTACAATTTTACCTTTTCCAGTTTACGCAATTTTCCAGTTGCTAAAAACTCATCAATCTTTTCAGCAATTTTTGTTCCTACTCCAGGCTATACAGAAAATTAAAAATATAAAAGTCACATAAATATAATTCTTACCGAATCACTAAAAAGTACAAAATGAGAAATGAAAAACAAATGATTGCTACATAACCAGTTTTGAAACACAGGACACAGAAAATTGAGCCCCAGGAAACATATATTCTCCCAAAGATAAAATACCTAAATGATTGACAAAGGAGAAGCCCTAATAGAACTATTCTAAATGACTCTTGCATTTTTAAAATTAACTTTGGTTGTAGAAAAATCAGAAAATATAGAGTTGCATAAAGAAAAATATTTTTAAAATCACTTGTTAATTTCATCACTCCGAAAATTAAACTATAACCTATCACCACTTATAGCTGCTATATATTGACTTATATTCTGCTTATCTATAAAAGCAGAGTTACCATATATGTAGATACATACTTTTTCTTACAAAAACAGAATCATACTGTTTTGTAAAGTGTTTTTTTCAACTTAAAAATACATCATGAACAAATTTCCATGTCTACAAATAAATACAATTACAATTACTTTAATGGGTGCATAGTATATCATTGTATAAATACCATAATTTACTTAATAAATACCCTACAGGTGAACATTTAGATGGTTTCCGATTTTTGATATTATAACAATGCTGTCATGAACTTCCTCTAGAACAGAGATTCTCAAGCTTTTGCATACATCAGCATCAGCTGGGGAATATGTTAAAACATGGAATGCCAAATGCTACCTTAGAATTTCTGACCAAACAGACTGCACGTCTAACAAGCTCCTAGATGATGCTGATGCTGCTGGTCTGGGTACCACACCTGAAGAACCACTGCTCTAGAACTGCACTGTCCAAAATGGCAGCCCCCAGCCACGTGACAATTTAAGTTTACATTAATTAAAATAAAAATTTCATTTCCTCAGTCATATTAGCTACATTCAAGAGCTTAACAGCCAAATGTGGCTCATGGTTACTATATTGGACAGCACTGCTCTAGAATATAAGCTCTGAGAGAGCAGTGATACTGTCTTTTCAATTTTAGTCCTAGCACCTGTATGAATACCTGGCATATAGGTGCTCAAAAGTTATGAACTAATGAATCCTTGCATACATAGAGCTCTACTGGTTTTCTTAGGATGAATTCCTCAAAGTGGAATTGCCGAGACAAAGGATATGTACATTTTCCAGCATTCTGCCACATCATCCTTCAGAGAGGCTGTAGATAACTAACACTTTGATCAGCAATAAATGAGTGTCCTGTTTTTCCACATCTTTATCCATATGGCATATTATACTTGATAGTTTAATAGGCACTATATGGCATCTTGTTTTAATTTGCAATTCTGATTTTTAGCGGTTGAACTTTTTCAAACTTATAAATGTTCAACATGCATAACAACACATGTGCCAATTATTTCCTACTCTCTCTTAGCCCTAAATTCACTATTCTATATTCTTTTTGGTTTCTTTGTTTGCTCTTTTTTTGTTTGTTTTTTTTTCCTTTTTTCACTCTTCTATATCCTTGATTTATTTAATATTTAATAAGTGATCCAAGACTAATGAATGCATATTCAAGTTTTGAAAATAGCAAACACCAGATAGAAATGAGTAAGATTTAGAAAGCAGAATAGATTTGAAAAGTGAAACTGCTTAGGTTTCTCATTTCCTATGTCAGAAGATACATACTGACCTAAAGCAATTTAGGCCAGGCTATTTTCTATACTTAATATTAAAGAATAAAAAGCAAAATATACATTGTAGAAATTTCAGATTTCTAGAATTATTGACAAGTACTCATATACACCAGAAAAATAGGTGTGTTTTAAGACAATAGTGAAAAGGACTAATGAGATTTTCATATTAAGTCCAGTCTTATGCAAAAGGAATTTGGGTACTTTTGTGTTCTTTCTGGGATATACCAGAAACTCAGATTTGGGAGGAAGTGCATCAGAGCTTGACAGAAGTTTGCCTCCAATAAATGAGTAGGCTATTTGCAATCAACATAAAAAAGGAAATTCAATGGTGAGAAAAGGGGAACAGAATGGAAGCAGAAGTGGCTCCTGAGGTAAACAATAGGTCAGTTCACCAATAGAGATATTCAGAATTAAAGTCTAATGCATTTATCACTTGCTTGGCTAGTCTATTTGGGGAGGATATACTGATGTTGAGAACTGTTTATGGCATAAAGGATTTAAAACCTATACACCAGAGCATGATTCATATTGAGTAATAAATTCAAGACGAAGATGTGGTACACGACTAACGTGGATAATCTGTCACTCAATCTCAAGTACAAGATTTATGATAATGTTCAGACTCTGAAAGATGAAAATATGAAAAGTTACAGTTTACTCTCTGAAGGATCTCATGAGAATATTAAGAACAATCAAATATTAATACCTAAATTCTAGAGGACTTTTGTGTAAACACAAATGGGTAAACAACAGAAAAAGGTGATAACTAGATGGATCAGACTAATCAAAAGCCATGTCAGTTTGACATCTTTAAGAAAACATGAATAAGATGGGGTCTTTATGTTTAAGGAACTTAAGAGGCATTAGTGAGATTCAGATGAGAGAGAATAATCTAATTATGAATAGGTAAACTTTCCCAGGATATTCTTAGCAATATTATTACGAATTACCAAGAGATGTGACCCTCTAGAAATTGTGACACTACTGGTATACAGGGCTTTATGGAAATGATAGAAGATAGGGCTAAATCCCATAATATACAAATGGGTATAATCATGTGCTTATTAGTAGGTAAGATCTCTTTGGGAACACTAACTCACATAAATTCCTGTACCTGGGGATCAGAAAAAGGTAGGTAGGGTCCAGACATGCTAGTACCACTCTGTCACCATACTCTCTTCAGAACTATACTCAAGCTGAAAATGAGAGTGAGTACATGTATACATGGAGAAAGGAGAGAACAAAAATTATAATTATATATATTTAAGTTTTTTGAATCTACCTCCTCCCACAATCAAAACACTTTGAGCTTGAAATAAATATTATTCCAAGAAATCTGCTTGTGTGGGTCAAGGCAGATTCAGGGAGGTCAATTTAATTTTGTGGGAGTCCACCAAATTTGTACACGTGTGAAATCTTTGATCAACCTCCTCATTAAACTTACCAATTTCTTAGCTTCTGCTCCACTCTTTATTTTATGTGGGTACTTTGCTATCACAGATGCTGCTTTTCTACAAGAAGAAAGAAAAAAGGAAAACCAATTAGAAATCCAGCGAAGTATTAATTTTTCTTAAACCGTACACATAAAAAAGCAAATATGCCACTTAAACTTTTACCAAGATAATTTTCCATATTCATGTAAAACATAAAAAAAAAAAAACTCAGATGAGCTGACAGACCACCTACCTCTCTAATTTTTAGAAGTACATCTTGAAAATCCTCACATTTGAGGATAATATGATTTTTAAAAAAAGATTTTATTTGGGAAGGGGAACAGGACTTTATTGGGGAACAGTGTGTACTTCCAGGACTTTTCTCCAAGTCAAGTTGTTGTCCTTTCACTCTTAATTGTGGAGGGTGCAGCTCAGTTCCAGGTCCAGTTGCCAGTTGCTAGTTACAGGGGGCGCAACCCACCATCCCTTGCGGGAGTCGAACCAGCAACCTTGTGGTTGAGAGGACGCGCTCCAACCAACTGAGCCATCTGGGAGCTCAGCGGCAGCTCAGCTCAAGGCGCCCTGTTCAATCTTTAGTTGCAGGGGGCGGACTCTACCATCCCTTGTGGGACTTGAGGAATTGAACTGGCAACCTTGTGGTTGAGAACTCACTGGCCCACCGGCAGCCTTCGGAGTTAGGAGCCCAGAGCTCTAACCGCCGGAGCCACCGGGCTGGCCCCGATAATATTTTAACCGTATATGTAAAACCAGGAAGATAGGAAACCAGTTTCCTTTCCTTTCTGGGATTAAGTGGAAAAGTATCATTGGGCCTTCTTTTTAATAGCTAGTTTTTAGAAATTATCCATAACTCTCTTTCCTAAAAATGTGCTATTTAGTAGTATTCAAACTACTACCGTGTTTCCCCCAAAATAAGACCTAGCCAGACAATCAATTCTAATGCGTCTTTTGGAGCAAAAATAATATAAGACCCAGTCCTATTTTACTATAAGACCGGGTACAACATAATATAACATAACATAATATAATACCCGGTCTTATATTACATAAGTGAATATTGAATATTAATTTTTGCTCCAAAAGATGCATTAGAGATGATTGTCCGGGTAGGTCTTATTTTCAGGGAAACACAGTAGACATCCATTTGGCTTACGGATGGCTTTTTTTTTTTTTTTTTTTTTTTAGAATTTATCTTTTTTTAGCAGTTTAGTCAAGTGCTTTACAGCTATTACAACTAAGGAACAGTATGGAAGGCTATTTTTAAATTCATTGTTTAAAACTGCATTCCTCTATGTCCTTATTTCCAGTTCTTTTTTTTTCATTGCTCCTATTTCAGTTCCACATCAGGCAGTGACTTGAAATTCTTGCCCATCTCCATATATATTTGGCTCAGGAATCTGGTGACAAATTAGGTACACCCCGGGAGCTGACTGATGGTATCCTGTCTAATTTGAATACTAAATATAGTTTAGCATTAATGCTGATAAAAAGCCATACTACATCTGAGTCAAAAGCATAAATATTGGATAATCTTTGGAGTCTTGGTTTTTCATTTTATTCTAGCACATATAAACCTTTAGACTTGGATTTCAACTCCTCTTTTAGCACAATACTGATGATGAGTCTGGAAAGGCAGGTTGAGGTCAGTTTGTGGAGGGAATTGTTTCAGTAAAGGCAAGTCGTTCTAGATAATTGGCACAATGGGGCGAAGCCTGAAAGGGAAGACTTAGATCATGAAAAGCCTTTTGTATGTCACAATACATTTGGGCTTTATCAAGGTAAAGAGGAAATATTTAATTATTTGATATGGAAGAATAACAAGATCACATAACTATTTTGAAAATAATAGTTTGGCCACAATCAAGAGAAATGTATATAGAGGAAGGAAGGAGCATGCAGGGTGTTACCTGCTTTTCCAAACTTATTTCCCACTCAGACCATATCCCTTAAGCAAATTGAACTAATGACTTCCTAGAAAATGTTATACCCCTTCAGGTCTCAATGCCTTGGAATATTTTGTTTCCTTTCTCTAAATTGTTCTTCCCCTCACTTATCTCTGGTGTGCTCCTTCAAAACTAAAACCTGTCTGAAGCCTGCTCTGACTCAAATTATAGGGTTGAATAGCTCTCTGATTTCTAGATACTAAAATGTGTGGATCATAGTATAATTAGATTACATAAGAAGTCACAGGAGGTTAAAAAAAAAAAAGTAGGGCGTGTAATCATGTTTGAATTATGCTGAGTGGAAAAAGACAAAGGGAGTTTAGTTTTGAAAAGGTAGAGATAAAGGGAATATAGGCCTAAAAATCTGGAGAAAAGCCCAGTGAGATACAGATTTAGAGTCATTAACACACCAGTATATAAAGCCACCATGAATGGTAAGATTGCCAGGGAAAGTATGAAAGTGAGACAAGAGGGCTAAGGTTGGACCTCTGGGAAATATCAACATGAAAAGGTAAGAAAAGAAAAAAGAGGAGAAAGAACAGAAGGTTGTGCCATCACAGAAGTCAAGGGTAAGACTTGAATGGAATGAGCTCATAGTGAATGTCATGAGAGTCCAATAAGATGAGATGTAGGTGAGAGCATTTTCAGAGGAATAGTAAGATATAAATTATACTGCAATGAGATAAGGCATGACTAGGGATGAGGAAGTCCAGGAAAGGAACAGATTATTTAAGAGAGTTAACTGTAAAGTGGAAGAAAGAAATGAGGTACTAGCTAGAGGAAAGTTAAGAAGATTGCTTTGTTTTTGCTTTTAAGAGCTGAAGGATTTGGACATGTTTAATAAGCTAAGGATCAGAG
>NC_138050.1:49030510-49135510 GCF_964194185.1 Rhinolophus hipposideros | reverse complement strand
GCCCAAGCGGTGACACAAGAGTCCCCAGCAGTACTAGCAATCAGCCACCGGCAACGGGGTCGGAAAGAAAATCCGCACGGAAGACTACGTGCTGCGAGGGGCCGATCCCCTTCACTGGACTGTCGGGACGGGAGAAAAGGTAGGGAAGGCAATGGGGTGGGAGGAAAGAAGAAAGCCAGCGGCCCCGGCTCGGGGCTAACCTGTGAGCATGTCGGTGATTCCCCCGTTGAGAGTCTCCTGCGGCGCCTTCCGTTTGCTCATGGTGGCCTGCACCCGAGAACCTCAGAGTGCTCTGAGCCAGGAACGGGTCCCCTCGCCCAGCTTTAAGAGGGCAGGAGCTTGGAGAGCGGGGCAGGACCAGCCCAGCCCCGGCACAGCCAGTGCAGCCCGGTGAACAATGGCTGCCTCTGACAGGAGGCGCGGCGCGCGGCGCGCGTGGTGACGTCGAGCTAGGGCCGGTGCAAGGGGCGGGGCGAGGGCGGCGCTACTGCGGCTTGTGAGCCAAGGGGGCCGAGAGGCTGGAGGGGACGCGAAACTTGGATTTGGCAGGAGGAAGGTGGACACCTCAGAATTACATCCCAATGGGGTTCCTTTGGGAAGATCTGGATTCTTACCCTAAGACATATATTTTCCCAGAACGTTTCTCTGAAATCCTCCCCGTACCACGGGACAAACAGAAGTCCGATTTGACTCTAAAATCAAAACTTCAGATGGTGGGTTATACGAGGTGGTAGGGTGGGAGATAGAATAATGAGGGCTGCTCTGTGTACATATTACATATGCAGAAAAATAGTTATTAATGCATGATGTATTTTCTATGTGATATCAGGCAACACCTGCCTTTCATACTTACTGTCAAAACTTTCAGTAAGAATACTGGGGTGCAAAAAAATGTATGCACGTGACTTGTATTCATCTTTTGTTGTCAGTGTATATTGAGTATTACAATTTTAAGTTTATTTCCTTTCTTAAAATGTGTATATATATATATATATATATATATATATATATATATATATATATATATATATATATAGTGCAGTCCACTGTAATGAATATAGAACGCTGCTACAATGGCATTCTCCTGTACTGGGTGCAGCAGGAGTCTTGGATGAAATATGCCAGTAGGAAAGCCTCCCATACAAAACTTTTTAGCAGATATGCCATCCAATGTCGAAATATATTTTATTTTTTATTCCCTTGCCTTTTGTGGTATGAGCCAACGTGAAAAAAAAACCACTAGGGAGGGAGAAGTGCTTAACCTAGATAATGAGCAATGAAATTGTCATTACAACATGATGACCTATATCTAAGAAATTTACAGTTCTGCTTGAGAAATGAAAATGTGACATCAGCAATATTTTATTTTACAAGAGTAACTCCTGGGGTTCATACTAAGCTGCCAATTCCAGGCAATTGCTTTGTGTGTAAATAAAATTAAAAGCTTATTACATGGTCTTATTACATAATGATACATGGTTGCTATAGAAAAATCTGGAAAATGTATAAAAGGAGAAAGTTAAAATCAGTGATCATCTAACCATTCAGCTTAATATTTTGGAATCTAATGCAGTTCTTTTTAAATTCCCATTATTTTTCAATTATGGAATGCTGTAGCTATAATTAGTTTCTTTGATTAGGCTGTACTTGGTTTTTTTTTACAATATCAGTGTACATCTTAAGTTATGTTTACTGGACATTTGTATTTCTTTTGGGAATTTCCTATTTATATACTTTGTTCATTTTTCTAATGGAGTAGTTGTCTGTTATTTGATTTTTAAATGTTACTACTAACCCTTTTAGTACATTGTATATTTTTGTAAATATTTGTATTTTCCCCTTATCCCTTGCCTTTTAATTTTATTCTGCCGCTTCTTAACTCCTTGATTTCCACCTTCATTTAGATATATGAGTCATCTTAGTTTTTTTCTGTTCTCCCTTTTTCCTATCCAATCTCTAGTCCTGGCTGTATTCATATTATTTTGTTCTGAAGAATCTCTCATTAAATAAAAAAGTTATTATTCGCCTCTAAATGATGAAAGTTACTTTAGGGAATTGTGGGATCACTTTTTACATGAGTTTTATGTCAATTTAAAAAAAGTAGTGCCAGAAAAATCCAAGGAAAATCATCAATTCTCTTTCCTCACCTTCTTGGACCAACAAGTAATCCCTTTAATCACTCTCTTATTGAAATAATTTGTTTTTAATTGGCTTCTAAGATAGCACATGCTCTGCATTTCCCTTCTTCCTTACTAGCCACAAACTTCTCAAGTATGCTGCCTTGTTTTGTGCTATTTTGTTTTTTGTTTTGTGTATTGGTTTCCAGCTCCTCCTCCACTCTCCAACCTCCAACCACTATAGGAACGTCCCTCAGGCCTTGATCTTCTGGTCAACTTTTCCATCTCGTCCAGTTCCATCTTTGTAAATGCTTGAAAGCTCCTAAATTTGTATTTCTAGTCCTGATACCCCTTAAGCTCTAGTCCCATGTATGAAACTGCCTAATGGATATCTCTAGTCCATAATAAGCATCTCAAAGGTAAAATGTCCTACAGAACTCTTGATTCTTGCTCCACTAGCTTCTCCTTAACTTTTCCCCATCCCAGTTAATGACGCTTTAATCTACCTTGCCATCAGGCCAAAACCCTAGGAGTCACACCACTCATCCAATCTGTTAACAAGTCTTGTCTGATCTGTCTCCGGAATACATATTTGAACTGGATTACCTCTCACCATCTCTACCCTAGTCCAATCTACCATGATCTCGCTCCCGTTACTGCCACAGCCTCCTCAGTGGGCTTCCTGCTTCTGCTCTTGTTCCCTACAGGCTATTCTCCAAATGGGACAAGAGTGATTTAAAAAAAAATGTGTGTCAGAATATGTCTTTCATTTGCTTAATTACCTTCTCGTTGCACTTAGAATAAAATCTACACTCTTTTCCATGGCCTACAAGACCTAACGTGATCTATCCACTATCAACTCGCCTTCCTTTCTTGCCACTTTTCCCTTTGTTTAGTACACACACATCATTATTTAGTACACACGTGTACCTGCCTTAGGTCTCTTACTGCTCATGCCTTTGCTTGGCTGCCTTCTTCTCATCATTCAAATCTTAGCCCAGTAGTCATATCCTTGTCACATTCCCGAACAACACTAAGGCACTCTCTATCCATTACTGTGTTTTATTTTTTTCATAGCATTAAAGCTATTTGAAACTTACAATTTGAAATAATCTGCCTATTATCTACTCTCTGCTCTACTCTTCTCCCACCTATGTGAACTATAAGCTCACGACAGTAGGGAGTTCATTTTTGTCACCTAGAGTTGCTCAAAAAGTACTTGTTGAATGAATATCCTCAACTACAACTTTGCTGAAGTGTCAAATACTTCAAATTACACAGAATATGGACACATCATAATGTAAGATGGCTAATCATCCTGGATTGGCAGTGAGTGACTGAGAGCTTTACTGGGATACAGAACTTTAAGGGCTAAATCCAGGAAAGTTCTGGGAAGTTGGTCACCAAAGATTGGTCACCATTTTAACAAATTATGATACTAACAAGATGTGGTCAACAGGTTCTGCGATTTAAAGCAAAACAACAATAACAACACTAATTTTACCGCAGGCTCACTGATATAAACAAAAGTTAAGTTCCTAGGGCATCTCATCAACACTGTAGCGAAATGACGTTGAACAAAACAATGTTATTTGAGGACCAGCTATACTTTTATGTACCAGTGTACAAGGTAGATCTCCAAGAGGTAATTAGACCATGAAGCATTTCCGAAACTTACTTACCCATGAAACCCTCTGCACTAATTCCATGGAAGCTACATTGTGAAACTCCTCTATTCCAACTTTCTTCTCCAACCAAACATACCTATTTGTGATCACCTGACCTTGTTTTGCTTTCCTGCTGTATTGTATATAAAAGTGAAATTCTGTATGTCAAAGCAGTGCTAGTGCTATGGCACTGTTTCATCCAGGCACTATTCCAGTTTATAAAATTCCCCATTAGGTTGGATTTTGAGTTCATGAGTCCTAACCATAGGTATTATAAAAATGGATTGTGGAATCTTGTATAAGTGTTTGAGTCATGTTACGAGATATAGAAACTATTTTTAAAATAAGTCAATTTAATAATACTGCTAGATGCCATGAGAGGCAGGGACTCCCCGTCTCACGACAACCACACACAGATATGTCTGAGCAAGGACAGGAGGTTGGCATTGTGGTCAGCAGGCTAGTGGTAGACAGATAACCTTTTCGTCTCCTTGGCAACTCACTCCCAGGTAACCTTTGGGATCCAAAGGAAGGGAGTTGCTCTTTCATTCTGGTTCTAATGAGTCATTCTGTGGCTGAAAGGACTACAGACAGGCGGAACTTAACATTTACCTACAACTTTGCCGAAGGGAGGACAACCACCAAAGTGTAGGTAAAAGGAAATTTTTAGCAGCAGTAAAATAAAAAGAGGACGAGAAAGGATGGGGCCATGCCAAGGCCAGATTTAAAAGTCTGTTTGAGAAAAGCCAAATCCGGTGAAACACTAGCTGTGAGGGCAGGTGGATCAGGGTCTCTGGAGAAGAGGAGGGGTCGGGAGAGGACAGGCTGGCAGTGAGTGCACGTTGTACTTTGTCCTGGAAGATCCATGGTAGACATTTGCCCAGTGGTCTGTGAGACAACTGTACTTTATGCACTTTTTTCAGAGCAGAGAAAAGTAGCTGCCGTGGCTTGGTCTCCGTACACGCACGTGCCTGGCATCAGCATTTGCTGAGCCTCTGTGATGAAGGGCTTCCAGTGTGCAGACAAGTTGTTGGCAGTGCCAACGGAGGGCCACACCCTTGGTCCACAGTGAATGTCACAACCACTGGGGAAGTGAGAAGATCTCCACCTGGGTGCCAAAGATCGCTGAGACATCATTACAGCAGGGGCCACAGTGCGAGAGCATCAGGCCAGGAGCCCCAACAGGTCCAGGCCACCCACACAGTCACGAGGCCTGCTCCAGGCTATTCTGCTCTTCTTCCTCCGTCTGTAACCAGCTCCAGTCTACAGACTGAAAGTCAACAGGCAGGTTAAAAATACAGTGGCCACCAATACACCTCAGGTTGTTTTTAAATAACCTGAGGCAACCAGCACAATTTAGAAGGAAATTTAAATCCTCTCCTTAATAAGTCTTGTTATTGCAGGGTACCCTTGAGCTAAAGTGACATATTCTGTTGCTGTACAGGATTTTTTCTTTGGACTGGCTTGGAATCCCTGAGATTCTGTGACTATAGAAACTGGAAAGGCAATTTTAGTATTACTTGTGCTCACAGCATTTATTTATTTATGCTCACTGTGGGTAGGGGGTACCAAGAGCAAATCTCAGCTATTGAATTCTAACCTCACCAGATGAAATGGCCTGATAAGACTTCCTTTTCCACTGGCAGAAATGCAAATTAGCAGTGAAAGGATAAAATATACAGTGCCAGGAGGAAGAAGAGCAGCAATAAAAGACACAGAAAGGCCCAAGTGTTGGAGAACAACACTTGAATAAATAAAAGGTCATTACAATTAGTGGTATCCCTTCTGATTCTTCCGAAAACTGAGAAGTTAGGGGGAGGCTAGCAGGTGATTGATTGCATTGGCAGGAAAAGGTTAAAGATCTGAGGGAATGACTTAGGATCCTCGCAGCAATGTTAGCTTTGTGTTAATGTACTATCTTGACTAGTTTTTCTTCATGTTAGCTTCCCTAAAACTACTTCTACCTACTACTAAGCTCTGAGTCTGTAAGAAGCGGGGCCATGACATGTTCTTGCTTTATCCCTGAAGTCCAGTTCAGCAACCCCTCCACCCACACACAAATGCTCAGCAGTGGTAAAAAGGTTGCAGGGGTGCAAGGGAAGGCCTCGGAATAACGTTACCTTCTTCATAAGGACCAAGTGTTGTAAGGATTAAATGAGATAATACACATAAAGTGCTTGTACCCATTCAGTAATCGATAGCGTTCTTATTATAGTGCATAATAATAAATATGTACAGGTGACCCGTGAAAAACGCGCAGGTCCACTTAAATGTGTTTTCAATAAACATAGTAAATGTATTTTCTCTTCCTTATGATTTTCTTAATAACATTTTCTTTTCTCTGGCTTACTTTATTGTAAGAATACAGCATATAATACCTATAACATACAAAATGTGTTAATCGACTATTTATGTTATCAGTAAGGCTTCTGGTCAACAATAGGCTATTACTAGTTAAATTTGGGGGGAGTCAAAAGTTAGACATGGATTTTCGACTATGCAGGGGGTCGGTGCCCCTAACCCCCACGTTATTTCTAGCTGTACTAGAAAACCCTGTGCATACTGAGAACAAGGAAACACTAGATTGCCTTTCCATTTTCTTTTTCTCATCTGCTATAGAAAGGACATGGGATAGCTGGGGTTCACACAGGCTATTACCTGTAAACTCTGGTCCTGTTCTTTCATGGTGTCTTGCATTGCACTTTCTAGCTGGCTCCAGAGAGTATGTGCTTCAGCCATCAGTTCTTCACTAAAGAAAATTATCGAATTATTAGAAAGTGGTATTATTTATTAAGAGATTAATACTACTGTTTAAAAACTTCCTAACAAGCTTTTGCAAGATTTTAAAAATTGAATACTAATTATTTTGGTTCTTGTCTTAAAACACCATGTCATTGACTAGTGACTTCATTCATCTAGTTAAGCACTTTTCAGAAGCCCAAATCCATCCGTAAATATTACTGGTCACAATGTGAAAACACAAACAGATGTCTGCTTAATAAAAAGTTAGAAGTGAAAGAGCTCTTTCAGACTTAACTAGATAGCTGAATTTATTAATTCTCTCCAAACTACCAAAATCTAAAGATATCTCCCAAATCACCCATTTTTAAATTTTTGAAATGGAAAAATATATATAAACCAAGCAATTTCACCAGATTTCCACGGTTCCCTGAGATCTGCAGAAAAGCAAGTTCTGGAAACTGGATTTCATTAATCTGTGCGCTCTCTCATTTCTTTGATAAGAAATGCAGTGCCTTATCAAGAACGGGCCATGGTGAGAGAGAGGAGAGTACAATAAGCCATCTGTCCTTTTCTAACCTCAGCTCTCTGATGTGGAGAGACAATCTGCAACCTGTGCTCCCAGGATGATTTTTCTAGAGCTCTGAGGATATCCTTGGAGGGAGTATGACAAATCCAGGAAGACAGTGCCCTGGAACTCCTCTCACCTTGCAAAGGGCAATACTCTGATAGAAGGAACACAGGGGCACTTTTTTGCTTAGCCTCATCTATGGGGCTACTAACTAGGTTAAAGGCTCAATGCGAGCTCCAGAGGGCAATGTAAGAGGCACAAGACCTGTTTCCTATCCTCAAGGAACTCACTGTAGGTTGCGGAGAGAATTAAGAACCTAAGGCCACATATGATTAAGTACCAAAACAGCATAAGCTATGAACTCCCCAAGCACAGGAACAGTACTTTTAAAAACAACTTTATTGAGATAAATTTATATACCATAAATTTCACCCATTTAAAGTGTACAATTTGATTGTTTCAGTGTATTTACAGAGTTGTGCAAGTATCACAATAATCTAGTCTTAGGACATTTTCATCACCCAAAAAGAAATCTTCCACCCATTGTCAGCCACTGTCCATCCCCTCTCCCCACCTGTCCTAGGCAATCATTAATCTATTTTCTATGTTTATAGATATGCCTACAGGAACTGATTTTAACCACCTCCAGTGCCTAGGGCCTGACACATAGATAGTGCTGACTAAATGGGAATGGGACTGAATTAGAAGCAAAAAAAAAAAAACCCCACAGGTGGTCAAGAAGACAGCAGTCCCCGTGTGCATGTGCACTCAGGGCTTTGGAAGAGGTGAGAAGCAGATGTGCCCTCCAGATGGGAGGACCGCTGGGGGTGGGGAGGCAGGGTGTCGACCAGACGCCTGGTTCTCAAGCTTAAGTACGCATCAGAATCAGCTGGGACTCGTCAAACATGGACCACTGTGCCCCGCCCCGGACCTTAATTCAGAATCTGCATTTCTAACAAGATGCTGCTGATGTTGCTGCTTGGACTCTACTTGAAGATAAGCTGGGCCAGAGCAAGGACTTTGTCTGGGGCCAGTGGATCCACCCGGAGAGCTGCTGTGAGGCGGCCGTGAGGCCTGCAAAGGCTCAGGCTGGATCCTCCAGGCAGTGGGGAGCCCTTGCTAGTTTCTGACCAAGATATACCTTCCAATGGCATTACGTGACGACTAATTGTACCAGTGAGGGGGTGGAGGCAATATAGATAGGAAGCAGGGAGGCAAAAAGCCTTGCCAGAAAGGGCTGAAGTGTTCTGTTCACTACATCGATGGCAGTCGTCCGACTGACAGGAGGGGAAAGGAAGGGATGAGTGGGAGGTGAAGAGAGTCAACAGGAGGAAAACAGTAACTTGGTAACGCCAAGGAGTGGTGGGGTGAGAGGGAGGAGGCCAGAGCTCAGGTAGGATGAACAGGGCCCTCCCTGCGGGGAGTCTGCTTTTGAAGAACAGATAATGATGGCTGGACTACACGACAGCATGTGACTGACTAGCACTTTCAATATTCTCATTGAACAATTAGTAATCCAACCTTCAGACAGGGAAACTTTAGTTACCAAGTTACAAGGGACGACCGTGTTTCCCTGAAAATAAGACCTAGCCAGACCATCAGCTCTAATGCGTCCTTTGGAGCAAAAATTAATACAAGACTTGGTCTTATTTTAACGTAAGACTGCATGTAATATAATATAATATAATATAATATAATATAATATAATATAATATAATATAATATAATATAATATAATACCAGGTCTTATATTAATTTTTGCTCCAAAAGATGCAGTAGAGCTGATGGTCCTGCTAGCTCTTATTTTCTGGGAAACACGGTATGAGACATTCGTCCCTGCAGTGCCTAGCATATGTAACAAACACCAAGCAAAACATACACAAAACCATTAGACAGATGAAACGGTCTATCAATGATAAACATGCATTTCCATCCATGACCTACGGATGTGCCCTTGAATATTACACTTGGCGTTATTAACGATGACATACCTTTTGTTGCCTGACTCAGGTAAGCTGTTGGGGGCATTGGGAGGCTGAGACATCAGCTGACCAGAGTGACTAAGGCGAGAAGCATTCATGCTATCTGGGCTTCCACTGACAGGACCACGGACCTTGCTCTAAAGGACACAACCAAAAAAAAAAAGAGTCAACAAAATTTTGGAGCAAAGGGATAATCAAATTTTGCCTTCACATACTATGATATTTTCTTATGAGCCAATTGGCCACAAGACACATGCTATTCCTAGAGTATCAGTCAACATCTCTATCCGTGACAACAGCTGATAGTTTGCATTTTAGTATAAAAAATGTTTATTTATAGGTGTACTTTTTGATAAAAGATTCTAAATGTAAGAGATTTGAATTGCCTGTATTTGTAGGCTGTATTTCATTAGTTTGATTGCTTAATGAACTCATACAAGGAAATTGGAAGGGAGATGTTTTTTACTCTTTTCCAAGTAGGAAACTGAAACACACAAAAAGGTTATCAGTGACTCTGTGAATCGCCCATCTGTGGGACAGCTGAGAAGAAAACCAAGCTATCCTGACTCCTGGGCTGCAGTAGCCACTCCATGTCAAAGCCAAGATGCTAAGCCAATGGCTCTTGCTCCAGCTACTTGCACCTCCTCACACCTGCAGCCCACAGACATGACCTACAATCAAGCTTCTCAGCACCTCAAACCATGTCTCCTCACTGAGTCCCCATCACACTCTCATCTGTTGAGCTCTCCTACTGCTCACTGACCCCTGCCCTTACCCTCACTGCAGCCTGCAGCTCTGAATCCTTCTTGCCTCTCAAGCTATGGGGCCCATCCTGGCTCCACATCCTCCCTCCCACTGAACGTCAAGGTGCAACTTCATCCAGCCATTCAAGCACTCAGTGTAGTCCTGTTCTTTGTTCTTCTGCTTCCCTGCAGATCGTCGCCCACGGAGAGACCCAGTCATCCACCTCCTCCCCTTCTGCCTGGGTCTGCACGTGAGGCAGGAGACCACTCCTGTACCATCCGGCTCCCTTTCCCTCCCACCAACCTGTCCTGTGAGGATGGTGGATGAGGCTACTCAACTCCAGCCCCCTCGGAGTGGCCCCTCACGCTCAATGGTGAGGTCTGCCAAAATCTCATATCTGTTCTTCAGCTGCCATCAGAGTGATTTTTCTAAAACCCTCATGTGATCATACCATTGCCATGCTTAACTTCCTTCAATGTGAAAGGAAAAAACAAATCCTGCAATGTTTCCTCTATGCCTTCAAAAGACAGTGTGGCCTGCGTGCGCTAGCTAGCCCCTGCCTATCTCCAGTTCCATCCCATCCCTGGTTCTCATTCCAGCCCCACACCACGCCAACCAGATTATATCCCATTCCAGCCTTTTGACAGAGCAACGTCTTTGTCCTGGAATGTCCTCCTCTCCACCCACCCACCTCCTACTCGTTTTTCAGGTGAAAAAGCACCTTCCTGTGAACACTGCCTGTGGTTCCCTTGCTTCTACGGTGGAAGCTGGGGTTCTTCCTCTGCATTCATGCTACAGCTCACGCTACTCTAGCTGCTGTACTCTACTTCCTGCCCTAAACTGTCCTCATTCATTTCCTGCCTGTGCCCCTCACCAGATTATGAGCTCCTTGGGTCAGGCGCCATGCTTCTCTTCCTTCCCGTATCTCCAGTTTTTATCACACACTGGCCATATAGTCAGTGCTCACAAATACTACGAATACTTCTACTTTCCTCTCCCTTAAATCCTCTCTGTCTCGTCATCTCTCCCGTTCTCTTTTCCTCTTTACTTCCAGGAGGAAATGTCACTCACCCCTTCCCAAGGCCAAGTCTTCCACTCATGCTCGTGATGCTGACCTTTCTATCGTTCTCAGGAGTGGAGACTCAACTGCCTCTTGGCTCTGATACTGTGAATTCCCTGGTACACTTTCTCCATCTACTTGGCCTACAAATATGCTCCAGTCTCCAGGATCATAAACACCAGCCATAAATCCTGCTTCCATCTTAAGCAGCTATCTTCCTTCCCATTCTCCTCTCTGCTCTTCAAGGCTATTGATGACTACGTAGCTCTCTTTTCAACTTCTTTAACTTTTCTGCAGCCTTCACAGTGGAGGCCACTCTCCATCAGCTCTGGCTTCCATGGCTTTTGCCTGGCTTTTTTTCTTTCACTATCCTGGGCTCTCTTTTCTTTGTTTTCTTTGTGAGCAACATTCAATGAAATCGCAGCACCATTAGGACGGTGGGCACAGAAAGTGTGAGTTCTGATACCAAGCAGCGGACACAGATGAGGATCCATCACATCATGCTGACATGCACTGTATTGGGCTAAATGGAGGACGCCAACACGTCTGTCCATTCCTAACTCCAGGAACCTGGGAATGCGAGCTTATTGGAAAAACGGTCTTTGCAGACGTAGTTAAGGGTCCCAAGATGAGACCATCCTGGACTACTCAGGTGGGACCAAAATGCAAGGACAAGAGTTCTTAAGAGACACCCAGAAGAGAGACACAGGGCAGAAGGCCATGTGAAGACAGAGTCTGAGGCTGGAGTGAGGCTGCCAAGCCAAGCAGTGCCTGGGGCCGCCGGAAGCCGGAAGACGCTAGGCGGGGTTCTTCCCTCGAGCCTTCAGAGGGAGCCTGGCCCTGCTCACACCTTGACCTCAGGCTCTGGTCTCCAGAACCGTGAGAGAATACTTTGTGGTAATTGATTACAGTAGCCACAGGAAATGAATACATACATAAATAAAAACAACGGGCCTAGGCCCTAGCTCTGCCCCTCCCTGTTCACTCTAACTCATGGAGAAGAGAAGTGAAGACTGAGCAGCAGCAGCTGAGTGGCCTATCAGTGGGCTTGTGGTCTCCCTGGTAGGGCAGAGACAGTGGCACAGAGGTGGAAAGGCCCAGAGAGGCTGGTCGACTGAGGGCTGTGGGCCTGGTACAGGTATACTCACACAAGCGATCTTCAGGAGATTCCAGAGTTCCTTCTGTCGCTTCTCCTGAAGACGAACAACAGTCTTCTCGTCCTCATTCATTAAACTTACTACCTCTTCCACCTTGGGCAACAATTCCAGAGCCTTCTGCTTGCAAACCACAGTTTTACTGTGAAAAATAAACAAGACAAACTCCAGTGGCTTTTGGGTTGGAAAAAGTAGGAGAACATAATCCCTGGCAATTATGAATCCATTCAATGGCTGCAGATACATTTTCTTCAGGTGGTTTAACCGTATCAGAGCAGAGTGAGGAAATGGCCTCACACAGCCTCGCTGCTTCTCCACACTGCATCTCAAGTAGAAAAGTAGGGGCTTATACCTGAGCTGTGTATAAATCACTCGCACTTTCTTCTCAAAGGCTTGGATTGCCTGAAGTAGCAGCCGTACCATTTCCTGACTGTCACCCTCAGTTCGTTGGTCTGGAAAGAGGGAAGATGTTGCACATTTCCTCCAGGTGGCTGGCAGAGAGTACCAATGCCTCACACCTGAGACAACAAGGAACCCAAGGCAGGCATAAAACCCCACTTACCTCTTGGTTTTTCCCTTAGTCTCCTGTAAAGCTCCCTCGCTTGCTCTTCTCTGAAATATACAAAGAAGAAGCTATGTCTAGATTTGAGGCCAAATAAGCACATTTAAAGCACTGATAAGCTACTTCCTGCCAGTAGAATTGCTGATTTCTAGAATCATGACTGGCAATGTCTTGACTGGCAAAAATGATTATTCCTGGAGATATTATAGGTGATAACCTACAGCAAGGGAAGGATCACCCTAATTATCAAAAATCAAGCATCTCTGAGGTGTAATGAGAGAGAATCTTAAGGAAAGGAGTCTCCACTTTGTCCCCGGAATTCCTGTCCACTCAGCTTCTGCAATAGTGATTCCAGGAGCCATCACTGGACCCAAACATGCAGAACATGGCTTCCCCTTGAAAACTCAAGCCTGCGTGCACACAAACTGCTATCCTTTTCTCCCTTTAACACAGTGAGACTGGCTGCCATTTTCAGAGTGAGACAACTGACTTTCATTTGAAAACTGAGGGGAATAAAGGGTTAAATGATTCGAGAAAATGTACAAATAATCAGGTTTCTGATGTTTGGGCTCCTGGTCCTGAGAATCCTAGTAACAGCATCAGAAGACACTGCTGAGCCCAAATGAGGACAGCTCCTGAGAGGCTGATGTGCTTGCCTGCCTCCTTCCCGTCTGCACTTAGGGGCTGCCTGCAACTGTGTGATTTCTTTCAGGTAGGGCGCTCTGCCTGGGCGCTTCATCCCTTCCCAGAGCCAAGGCCAAAGTCCTGATAAAGATTCAAATGAAGTTTCCAGGTCCAAACTTCTAGGAGTTGCCAGACTTCTTCTCTGCTCTACTTTCTGCTCTCTGAGCCACCCCTGGGTCAGGGTAGGCTGGACGAACAGTGACGTTTGATACCATGGGAAAAGCTCCTGGCATTACAGCCTTTAGAGTTCACGAACTACTGCTCTGTGCATTATCTAAACTATCCTCCCAACTCTGGGGGTCAGTCTTGCTGGCGCCTCAATAGATATGGAAACTCAAGCTCAGAGTGATGGTGATTTGCCCTTGCTCATCTCTGGACCATGCCGAGATGACTGACGGGGGGCATGCTCTAGAGAATGGCCTCACAGAGCTTCCGTAATAACCACATGGAACCCCAACACACACATGGACAACTCTGGTGGGGGCCGTGTGTATGTTGGGGACAGCGTGTGGCTCCCTGCCCAGCTGGTACTCACAAGTCGTCCAGTGTACCCCCCTGCTTCCGACCCATCGGGCTCCTCTGCAAGTCCACGATGTCTGTCTGCAGTGCCATCATCCTTTCCACCAGATGTTTCACTTCATTCTCCTGATGAAAAATCTGTGCTAATGTCAACTGACATAATACCAGCACTCTGAGATGTAAGATTTTCAGGGGAAATCCTCCAAACTCACTAAAGACTCCTGATTGACTGGCTAGAAGGAATATGGACTTTGAAGTCAGAATGACCTGGCTTTGCATCTTGGGGCTGCCACTTTCTAGACGTGTGACCCTTGGGCAAGTTACTTAACCTTTGTCTGCAGTTTCCTCCACCACAAAACAGGCTTCTAATAGTGCCACTTTAGGGGTTAGATGAGATAACCTATGTAAGTATCTGGCATGGTGCAGCGCATACAGAAGATGCCCTCCGCATATCCTTTCCCTTGTCTTACTTTGCCCATCCACTGCCACCTATGCGGGAAGGCCCGGACCCCTTTATTTCATAGATTATGTACATGAGCACCAAGATGGGTGGAGCCCTCACCGTCTCTGGTTAAATAAGGTATTGTCTAGATAATAGCTGCCTTTAAGCATCCATTCAGTACCAATTTATAGAAACAGACATTAAAACACAGAGGTGAAGGTCCTTGCCCAAGTTCACCGAGGAAAATGTTGAAAAAGCCCACCCAGGAAAAGCCTCAGAGCCCAAGGTTCAGTCTGTGTGAGGTTCACTTCCCTTGCCTTAACAGTTAACATTTTTCAGTGGCATTCGATAAACACTGTCCTAAGACTCTGCCTAGACCTCTTCTTCCCTATGGATTTAACGTCCCAACAAAATTCGGCAAAAACCTTTGACTAGATGAAGAGCTAATCATTCTTCCAAGGCCCATTCTAACAGGAAGAGGTCTAGGCTTCCCCTGAAGGACATTTCACATCGTGCTCCTTAGTCAAATCTGGACCAGCTCTGTCCGTCTGTGTGGCTCTTGAATCTGCCACAGTAGGGCCCCCTTTACTGGCTATTCTCCCAACCTCTTTCCAGAAAGTCCTAGGTAAAGTCAAAGAGCGTGGTGAGAAAAACTTGAATTCTGACATGCAAGACTGACCTACTCTCTGAAGAGAAAGTGGAAAATGGAAGACAAAGCCTCATCCCCCTTGGTAAGGATATAAACCTAAAATGAGTCTCCTACCCGCCCACAGAGCTCCACAGCCTGTTCCATTTCCCTCCAGGCCAGCAGCAGTTTATCTGATGCTGGAAAAAAAATGTAGGGAAAATAAATTGAAAAACACCACAAAACCAAAACAGAAATAAGCAACTCAATTATAAAAAACAACAACAAAAGAAACCTCAGGAAGAGAAAACAAGAATGGAATGAGCTCTCAAAACGCACTGCAAAGAGTACACTCACTGATCCCAAACTCAGTTTGTTCACTATACTTCTCCAGGTCAATCTGGATGCTGGTCTTAAAGAAATCCAACTTGGCCTTGAGCTGCTGAGACATGGAAGCCATGGAGTTCTTCATCTTGGAGAGGCAGCTGTTATTCCGGAGAAGATTCATCCTGCAGGGACCACAAGAAACAGAGCCTTGGGGCATCTCTGGGATCCAAATACCATTTCCTGCACAATAACAAAACCACCTCAAATGCCAAGGCAGGTCCCAGTTATAATTATTATTATAAGAGCAGCCACTTATAGCCATAGACAATTTTCTGGCCCTCAGCAATGCATGTGGTTCTGCACCAAAATTGGAACTAGGCTGAGTACTACACAAAGGGCCAGTAACCCAAACTAGTCATAACCTGAGGAAAGAGTCAGTCAGTCCCTGGCATGACAATCAGGGGAGTGTTGCTGACCCAAATTGCAATGAGCTCCTCCACGTTCCAAATTCTGACCCTGGTTCAACCAGCCCAACCCTCCATTTACACTCCTGCTCCACGGGCTGACCTCACTCACCCTGTTGGGTCTAAAAGGGCCTTCTCCATCCAGCTCAGCGGACCACTTCCTGCCCATCCAAACCAGTGTCTCCCTCTTGCCTCTCCTAATAGTTGCTTGTGGGCCCCTGCCTCTGCCACCTCTCTGTGGCAAAAGCCACCAAGCCATTTTAAATAAATTAAGCCCCAAACCGCCTGGCACAATACATGGCAGCTCGCTGTCCCTGCTGCAGCCGGTTACAGTCCTCCTTCAGGGTTTGGATGGTGTGCCAGACTTGGCCCCACACTTTCCTCAGCTGGAAGAAAGACAGGTTCCTCTTGGGCTCTTGGACTGGAACATAGACACACACAATTGTCAGAGAATAACTCCCTGACGATGAACCGCGTCCTGCCTGGCGACAACACTGCCACTTTACCTTCGTGCAAGTTATATAACTGCTCTGCTATTACATAAGGTTTTTGGGTGCTATCCCTGGCTACTATCTCATCCATTTTTTTGTACCCCATTTCAGCAAGAGCATGTACCAGTCAATAAATGGCTGTTAATTTGAAGAAACACTTTGTGAACCAAGTGGCAACAGTCCATGTATACGGGCTCACATATTTTCAATAGAAACTCTAAATTTCACAATATTTAAGGTCGTATGAAGTTTTCTAAAAATGCAGCTTCAACCAGCATAACTGGAAGAAGATTAAATAAGCAACAAGCCTGGAGATCTCTAAGCCCTTGGACCCTTGATCTGTGTGAGTTTATTCTGTGTGAGTGTGTGGGAACAGGACTGGGAGATGCATTAACATGTCCATCTAACGTTCACTCAATGGAATACTATGTGGGCATTTAAAAAACAGGCAACTCTATATGCACCAACAGGGGAAAAGGCTCCAAAATAGTAATATATTGCTACATGAAAAAGGCAAGTAGAGAACAGTATGTATTGTATGCTACCATTTGCTTGAGGGGAAAAAAGAATTATATACACATATAATTTATAAATGCATAGAATACCCCTGGAAGGTACAGCCAAGAATTTGATAGCAGTTTCTCTGGAAGATGCTGTATGTATATCCTTTTGTACCTTTTGATTTTTTTGGTACCATGTGCATGTATTAATTATTAAACTATAAATAAAACGTCAAAAATAAATAAAATAATCATCTGATTCAAGTTCAGTGGCTCACAGGCAGTCTTCTCTGTCCTGTGTTTAAAGTTCTACCTATGAGGTTGAAGTTAACTGAAAACGTCCTTCGCTCTTTTTCAGCTGGGAGGCTGCCCCGCACCAAGTAAGCTGCTCTCCTTGGTGTGGACCACCCCCGGGTCCACGTCTCTTGCTCCTGCCTCGTCCCAGGCTTCATAAGTGATTTAAAAAAAGGAAAGAAAAAAAAAGCAACGATGTTCTTACGGATACAGCTGACACTTTCAGGTTGGGGCTGTGGGGAGATCTGAGTCTCATAGGCGATTTTACTGTTGTCAAAGAGAAAAACAAGATCCATGTCCAATGTGCGGCCCTCATTTAACTGCAAAGGGACAAGAACAAAATAAGATCTCGTGGGTCCAACCCCTCCTCTTTCCAATTAATAACGAAGAGATTGCAGATCATTTCCCACGTTTCATGAATAGCATCATCTTCACCCTGCGAGTACTGAGCACCCATGAGTCTTTCTTTCTTTTTTTTTTTTAAGGAGGGTGCAGCTCACAGTGGCCCATGTGGGAATCAAACCGGCAACCTTGGTGTTATTAGCACGACGCTCTAACCAACGGCCACCAGCTCCTACCCCCGCCATGAGTCTTTCTTAATGACTTTGGCCTCTACTTCCTTTTCCTGTTCTTTTAACACTTATTATCTGAATGGACACCTTGCTTACAACTTATCACATTCTATTTTGTTCTCTGATTGTCTTTACTGTATAATTTAGACGTTTGCTATTTCCTTTCCTCTCCAATGACTGTTTCTCATATGTTAACTATGTTAGCTATTTGGGGGCAGGAACCATGCCTCGCTTTGCTTCGGCTGTCAGCACAGTTCTGTACGCGAAAGGTACACACGCATCGTTTTGGTTGACTCAGAAGAATGAAGCATTGCTTTGGCAACAAAGGCAAAACAAAAGGCACTCTGAGTGGTCTGGAAGTAACAAGCCAAGTGTGGAGGGATTCGTGTGTCACATTAGGCCATACAAAGGATCGTATAGTTCAACTTAGAGAAAAACACCAAACAAACAGGTAAGTGTGCGCACTGTGTTCCTGACAGAATTGATAAAGGAGAGCTAAAATCTGAATGCGTGATTAGCGTCCTTGCAGGCAAAGTCAGGGGACAACGGCATTCTGCAAGAAGCCCGGGGCTCACCTTGCCGTCTGAAATGCACTGAGTGGCAGGTTTGTCGGGGATCAAGGCCAGACCCGCCTCTTGCAGCAGCTCCTGATCCTCCTCGGGGATTCCTGTGTCTTGCCGGATTCTGTCCTTTAAGCTCTGCAGGCTCTCGTCCTCTGTCACCGGGTAGGTGTGAATGGTACCCGTGACCATGTTCAAGATATGAACCAGCTGCAACACAACCCAGATGTTACTGGAAAAAAACCCATCCCTAAACAGATGTCTGTCTCTTTGCCTGGATCTGCTGCTACCCTCAAATTTCCCAGCCACTCAAAGCAAGGGCCTAGCTTGAGGAAGGGGGTCCGAGTGCTATGGTTTATACATTTCAGTCTGTAACATTCCTGTTTGTCCACAGCTACAACCTTACAACCAACGATCAGCACAGGGTCCTATCCTCTCACTTAGGTAGAGGTATACTCTCACAGCAACCTCAGTTTCCCCACTGGTCAGGCAGCCCACGACGTGCTACGTAATGAGCATTTCTTTCCCCTAAGAACTGCCGCGTCCCATGGGGACCTAACCTGCTGCCTCATGGCTCCATGCTCACCTTTAAGTTTAAGATGTCATCCAGGGCCTTGAAGCAGCCATTGGGCCCGTACCCAGGGTCGGTGCCCCTTTGTCGGGGGTGCCACATTAGCATCAGCTGCAGCCACTTCTCCAGCCGCTGTGCCAGGACGCTGAGAAGAGAGGAGCACAGTGCAGGAGGAGACACCTCCACTGCCAACCTCAGGCTGCCTCAACGTGCAAAGCGCGCACCTCATATGCATGGCTCCATTATACACACAGGAGGCAGCCAATAAATTATTATGGAAAATGAATTAAACTCAGAGAAAAAGTAACATTTCCAACTAAATTATCCAGGTGCTCATCACCTCTCCTGATCTGCTAAAACACGGCCACAAATCAGGGATTTCTCAGCAGATGGGTCAGCAGACTGATTGATCTCCAACTGGCTGTTGGAGAATGATCTGTGCAGCTTTTTAAATGCACTTTACAGGCATGCCGCCCTCCAGGTGGTCCACACACATAATCTAGATCCCATGCTGCTGGGTTTATTTTGTTAATCACCCCCCTCAAAGGCAATAGGTGGGTTCACATGACAAGTCACACTCCTTCCCTTGGCACTGCACGCGCTCCACAGCTAGCCTCCTGTAAGCACGCTCAGCTGACCTCTTCACATCCTCCACTACAGCCGCTCACAGAGGCCAACATGGCTACTCACTGCTTCCCAAAATGTGCCTTTGCTCCCCTCAGCCTTGCCCTTGTAACTTCCTTCCTCTTCATCTATCCATTTCCTGCACATCTTTCCAGATCCTTCCACAAAGTTCTAGCTCATCCAAAGTCATTCCACATAGCTCTAGTCCATACAATACCTCTACCCATACTCTAAATACTCATGGTAATTATTACCCATGCTACTCAATTGTGTGTGCCTTGTAGCACATAAAAGCTGCCTTGTAACTTTCTTTTGTACTATTACCCAATTCTATTATTATTTAACTGTTCATACTCTGGCTCTAAGAGTAGATTGCAATGCTGTTAAAACTACAAAGGTTTATTTGTTGGCTTTGACACAGTATTAGGCTACATGAGGAGTGCAAAGAGAAATAAAATAGAATTCCCTACCCTTAAAAGGCTTACAGTTGAGTAGGAGATCATCTCTATGGAAAACCGAATGTAATACAAGGTAGAAGCTACTAAGGGTAATAAGAGGTACCGATAAATTGTTATTTGAATTTAGAAGAGAAATGATTTCCAGATGGGAGTGAGTGGTGGGAATCTGTTCTAAGTTTAAGATCAAGGTGGATTATGTATGTCAAGTTCTTAGTCTTAGGATGATAACCTGATAATCTATTTAAAAGCCTATGGATGACACAAAGGAAAGGCCATGTGAGGGACACATTGAGAAGGTGGCCATCTGCAAACCAAGGCAAGAGAATGCAGGAGAAACCAAAGCTGCCAAAGCTACCAAGTCCTTGATCTTGGACTTCTGATCTCCAGAAATATGAGAAAATAAATTTTTGTTATTAAAAAAAAAGAAGCTTATGGATGTCACCTCAGACATCTATTTCAAAAAAAGAAACATATGTGGAAGAGAAATGCCACTGTGCCTTACCTGTTAAGATTATTGGGGTAGGGTAAAGAGCTTGAAAACTTCACTGCTCCATTCAAGTCTTCAAAAACGACGATATCCATTTCACTCTTCTGCCGGACTTTGGAATGCCTGCAGTCATGTATTCTTGTGGATTACAGCCCTTAACACTGCAACATACCACTTTACAGCTGTACAGGATACCCCCCAGGTCACTATTTAATCTTTTGGGATAACAGTCAGTGCATTTCCACCCTGCTAGATGGCATCTTTGAGAGTTTAAGAAAGGGCAGTCATGGCTGAATGAGTGAGTAGTCACTAACCATTCTGTGCCAAGTCCTGCAGACAGAATGGCTTGCTGAAACCTTATCTCATCCTTATTATTTTCTCTACCTTTCATTTTATCTAATTCAAAACTCTCACGTGTTGATGGAGGATGAAAGTAGGACTTCCAAACCATGATTATGGCACACATGTCACATGTACAGGAAATGTGCACAGCACATGCACACACACGTACACTTTCCTCTAAATGTATATGGCTAAATATTATTTCTAAGGGTAAGTGAACTTTTACATTTCCCAATTTAGAGAACTTGTTGATGCATCTGAAGTAGTTTTTAAAGGAAAAAAGATTTTAAAACCCGACTGGTTTCAAATCTTCTCAGTGACAAGGGTGATCATTTGAATAATGCTTTCTAGATAACCAAGTACTCTGACACTGAACATGTACCCCTTTGCCATGATAACCCCATATGTGGCAGACACTGTTTTTAGTCCCCCATTCAATGGTAAGGAAATGAAAATCAGGTAATTTGCATAAGGTCACACAACTAGAGAGTGGTAGAACCAGGGACACACATCCAAAGTCTGGTGCTCTTTCGACTCTGTCTGAATGTCCAAATACTTCCTTTGCAAAAAACACCTAAGAAATTCAAATAAAAAGTGTTCACCTGTGCAACTCTCATTGGTAAAGGAAGCACATGGGAAACCCAGAAGAGCTGGCAGAGGCTGGTGGGTCATAGCTCGGTCTGAACTTGTGCGTGTAAGTCACCATCACCAATACTCTGTCATTACATACAAATGGGATGGTCCTCTAACAAAAAACTTAGCCTGTCAATGTGAAATTATAAAAATAAAAGGACATAGTAAGTAAAATGCTTATAGCTTACGTCCTAGATTGCAAAATAGAATTCTAAAGCTGAAATTGCATTTGTCCTGAAATTACTATCTACCTGCTGTCTGAGAGGAAAGTGAAAATTTTAAAAGCTGTCTAAGCCTTACAAAGCAGATGAAACAGGCACTTCTCACACATGAGTCCACTCAACAGCTCCTTACTGGGCATCAGAGAAGAGAGTGGTCACCTGGCCTTCCAGCACCAATGAGGGCAGTTCTAGGATGCTGGTTCTGCAGACAACAGACTTCTATGAAGACGCCAAACCATTAGGAATATATTTCCAAATGGCACTTATTCATCCAGTTCTAACGGATTTTAACTCATCTTGTTACAAATAATGGAAAAACTCAACATCTGAACTGGAGAAATGCAGTTAATTCCTTGGTTAGTTAAAAACACTATAGCTGCACAGATATGTAAAATTATTTTTATGATGGTTACATTATAAGGTGTGACTATAAATTAATGAGTGAATTCCCCCAAATTTAGAATCTGTAAAGGTTTAAAATCAGTCACCACAGGAGGGCATACTTTGCCATTCTACCTGGCTCCTCAAGCGCAGGGACCTGCCTCATTTCATCTTTGCTTTGCTAACATCTGATATATAAACATTGACTGAACTGAACACATCACATAAAACTACTCTTCTACCAGATTTCAAAAGCTGCATCTTATTCTTATCAATAAATAGTCTCATGATTTAAATACCTATTTTCGAAAAAGTTCATTGTTTTCACTACTTCCAGAAAGATACTTAGAAAAGTGACAACAGCCAGTATTGGCAATGGTGTGGTGAAAGGCACAACTTTGTATGTTCCTGGTGGAAATGTTATTCATACAACCTTTCTGTTGAGCATTTCGTTAATACACATCAATAACCTTTAAAATATGCATAATCTTTGATCTGTTCATTCCACTTCTAGGAATTATCCTAGGGAAAAATAATTGTGGATATATAAGGATTTTCCTACAAGGATGTTATTCTTGGTGTTATTTTAATAAGTAAAAATTATAAACTACCCACACTTCCAACAATGGGAGACAAGTCACAAACTATAGTACGGCCACACAGTGGAATACCAAACAAATAATACGGTATAAAATAAATCATTTTCAATAGTAAGTATAAAAAGCAGATTATATGAGAGTATGTAATTTGTGTGTGTGTGCATGTGTCTGTGTGTGTGTTTTTAAGTATGACACACATTGAAGAGCCTGGAGAGACACAAAAATTGTCATGGTGATTGTTTCCAGGAGTATGTGAAGGAAATTCTCACAGTGTAAAAATGCTTTAAGAGCACATACAGAACAGAGTTCATATTATACTACCATTGATGTAAAAAAGGGGAAAGATACATAAATGAAAAAATAAACCAATACATGCCAATGTTCTTGGATATGTACAAACATCCTTAGAAGCACACCAAAACCCAATGCAATCGAATGCCTGTGGGAAAGAAAACTAGGTGGGTTTGTCACTCTGTATACTCTGTTATACTTTTTGAAGTTTGAACCATATGAACTAATTACTGCCCTCAAAAAATAGAAACTGAAAAAAAAATTTGAAATGTAGCATTGTTTAAATTACTGGGTGGCCTCTCAAGAAACAACTCTGAATGCAACCTAACTAATTTATGTTAATTTTTAAATTATACATTTCAATAATTAACTTGTTAATTTTTAAATTATACATTTGTTAATTTTTAAATGTTAATTTTCATTACGTTAATTTTTAAATTATACATTTCAATAATTAACTTTTTTAGTAATTACTTTCAGTAATTAACTTCAGTGATTAACTTTTATATATATAAAATGAACAACACATTTTTATAATTAAAAAGTTAAAGAATATAATTTTTTAAAACTTAATTGTATACTTTGGTTTTTTATTAGAAAATCTTTTTTTGTAACTTATTTGGTTCACATTTTAAGCCATCTTCTTATGCTTTTAAAACAAAAATTTATATTCAGGTATAGACAACAATAGATTTTCATATAAATATTTCTCATTTGTCGTGTATATATCTTTTATTTATTTACTAAAACAAGTATTTTCAGTGTAAGTGCACAAATTTACACAACAGCCTGTGTGAATGGACTGACTTATTGCTACTGAACACAGGGTTATTTGTGTCATTTCTATAGTATTATATTCAAAGGTGTTAATACCTGACAACTGCTCTACTTTTCTAGGTTTTTGGAGCTTGGACTGGTCACACGCAGGGTCCCAACAGGACTTTCTGTTTTGGAACACAGACCTCAGATGTGTCAGGCCCAGCCTGGGAGTACTCAGTGAGACACGAACAGGTAAATTGACATGACAAAGACAGAAGGACACACTTCTTCCTTCAGGAGACACTCCCGGCCCTGCCCCAGGGCCATGGTCTCTCACTCACCATTGCACAGGCTGCCAGTTGGGGAGGAAAGGACGGAAGCCCGTGATGCACTCGAAAGCCAAGGTGCCAAAGCTCCAGTAGTCGACAGTCACTGTGTACTTCTGTTGCTCCAGCAGTTCTGGGGCCTGAAACGATGCATGGTGGGGACACGCCTGAGCTTCTCCCTCTTCTGAGAAGCCACCACAGGAAGGGCAACCAGCCCTTCTAATCATGCCCCACACTCTCCTAGCTCTATCCAGGGGCACTGGCACGTCCACTCAAGGGTGAGGAGGTGACCACATTTAGGTGGTGGTATCTAGGATTTTTCTGTACCCCGTTCACTCATGATGCTGACACAAGGGCCACTAGTGGTACTTTTAGGTAGACCAGAGTACATCATATACCCTTCTCTTGGGCTCTGTGTAGAGATGGGAAGACAGGCTATATACAACAAAGGATAATGATACTGGGCTGTACACACCAAATGCATCATACATACATTAAATGCTGACCAAGACTCCTAAACTGATGTGGTTTATGACATGTGGGCGTACAATGGGATGGAATATATACAATCAGGAAGGAAAAAGCCAGATGCCTGACTGCTGCCCAAGTAGAGAGAGCTGGGTGACCAAGGAAAACTTCGAAGAACAGGTAGGACAAGAGCCAAGCTCCGAAGAAGGCTCCTCACATGAGTGAGGAATGTCTGCGAGGAGACATTCCAGAAAGGACCATCACAAGCAAAGGCGTGTGCTATCCGGCTGGAAGTGTGACGCCTATGGAAGGGCCAAGGGGTCCAAACTCAGAGGAAAAACTGGGGATGGCCAGGTCACTCTGTGTCTGGTCATGGACAGAAGGTTTAGCTTCTGTACGTGAACGATGGGACTGAGCATCCTGGTCAGAGCATGGAGTCTCCCATCTAACTGCTGCTGAGTTGATGAGCATCCCAGGAGGTACTCGCAGGCCTACATGCGCACATTACACAGACACAAGCACCTGAATCACAGCCCTCCGTGAGTCACAACTCTGAAAGCTCCAATCCACATAGCAGGTGATAAATCGCTGGAGCCCATTACCTTAGTTGGTGGCATAAGTAGTAAGTATAAATGCACTCAGGAAAACGTCAAAGAATTTCTTTTCCTTTTTATTTAAGAACTACATAGGATATTTGAGCTCATCTAGCTTAGTGACTTTCAACTGTTTTTCTTTTTTAAACTGCAGACTCCTTTATTCAATCAACATTTTCTTGGCTGTTATCATCCACAAGCAATCTACAGTAGTACCTCAGTTTTCCAACGTCTCCATTGACGAACATTTCGGTTTACGAACGCCATAAACCCGGAAGTAAATGCTTCGGTTTTCGAACACGCCTTGGAAGTTGAACATATCACGTGGCTTCTGCTGAGTGCAAGATCCTGAGGCCTAGCTGTTGGCTGTTTTCGAACGTTTCAGAACTCGAATAGTCTTCCGGAATGGATTACGTCGGAAAACCGAGGTGCCACTGTATTACCCAGTTTTGCTGAGTCTCTTGCTAAGCATTTCTTGCATCAATCTCTACGTCTGCTGCCAGCTCTGGACTGCCTATCACAACAGCCTCCTTACTACTTGCCCAGATTTACTTTTGTTCAGTGAAATTCATTTTCCCCATTGTTTCAAAAGTGGTCTTTTTAGAAGGTAAACCTGATACCTCCCCAACTTAAAATCCTTCAATGTCTCTCCAGAGGTTTTAGGATAAAGTTCAAAATCTTTATCCCAGCTAAAAAAGCCCTGAATTATCTCTCCCCTACCTGTCTCTCCAGCTTCAACTCAAGATACTCTCTTCCTTCTTCTTTAGGTTCCAGCCCTACTGTCTGGTCTCCTAATGTACGATCTTCTCTTTGCCTGGAATTTCCTCTCCCCCACCTCCAGCCCCTTTTCACCTATTCTTCCTTCAGGCCCTCCTAATGTATATTCTTATAGCACCCTGCACTTCTACTCGGCAGCTCTTATAGAAACTAACTAGAATGCCTTAGTTATTTGTGTAAGTACCCGTGTAATACCTGCTTTCATGCTCAACTCTAAGCTCTAAAGGCCAGGGACATGCTTGTCTTCTTTCCCATTGCATCGCCAGCTCCTAGCACAGTGCCCGGCACACAGACTACACTCAGTCAGTATTTCTCGAATGAATGAGTGACTCACATGGAACCCCAATATTCAGACCAAGTAACATAAAGAAAGGGTGGGAGCTCAGACCTCTCATCTCGTACTCAATGGCCCCTGAGACACCTTATGGAAACTGTGGCCTCTACAGACCAGCATGAGTCTAGTTTAAAGTCTCTATTTTCAGATGACACACTGAAGCACAGAGGTTATGGGATCTGGACAAGGGCACACTAGCAGAGCTCCTTTGACATCAGAGATGATGGCCTTATCTTTCCACAGGGACTCTGTGCTGACTTGAACTGATAATTATGGCTCTGACCTCATGCGACAATTCTTACGCATCTAGGAACCATCCAAAGAGCTGGCAAGACTTAGATGTGAGAAGGCAAATACAGTATAGAGAAGAGCCTACGAATGTGGCCACCAGAGAGACTCACCAGCAAACGTGTAAACCCCGTTTCTTACCAGGTACTGCAGGGTCCCCACAAAGGAAGTACAGAGACTGCCCTGATCCAGTTCCTTGGCATATCCTAGGTCAATAATTTTGTGTATTAACTGGAAAAGAACAAGGAGAAACCTGAGAGTTATGAGAATACACTATCCTCCTATAAAAATTCTGATTGTTTGCTGACAGAGCAGAGAATATTTCTGAAATCCTAAGTTCCTCAGAACCGCCAAATACACAGAATGCCCTGAATGTGGTAGACAGAGGACAAAAGGAAACATGCGCTGTGAAAATGCTGGAAAAAGGCATATGTTCTCCCTTGCTCTGTGACCATCACCAGAGGGAGACTAACATTAAAGCACCAGCCCTCAAGATCGTTAACCCTGGACTTTATGATGTGAGAGAGCAGGCCAGTCCCTAGTCAGTAAGTACCTTTCGTTCTTAACTATTATAAGCAATGGTGAGAACGTGTGAATGGCAACAAAGTTGAGCTCTGTGGTGGTCCTGGAACAGCCCGAGAATGCTGACAGAAGCAATCTCGGACAGACTCAGTGACCCATGAGTTGAGTTACTACATTCTGCTCAGCTGAGCCGTGGCTTATCACCCCAGCTGAAAAAACAAGGCCGTGAAAGAACACAGCGCCAAGCCCCATGGGGAGGTTACCGCCACACCTGTGTAAAAGGGCCACTTGAAAGGGTCACTGAGAATTCTGGGGAAACTGCAGGCTGGGCCAGGCTCCACGCACAGGTGCCAGCACCAAACGCCTCTTCTCAGCCATATCTAGAACAAACTTAGCACTGGTTTCCCTGTTAGCATCAAAAGTGGACGCTATCAAACAAAGGAAAACAAAGTCTATTTCCAAGAAGTGCTAGTCCCAAAGGTTGGGGGGTGGGGGGGAAGGTGGGAAGAAAAACATTATTTTCCTTATCAGATTCCTGCATCTTGGGCAATTAACAATGTGATTCATTCAAATTTGCCTCAATCTGCAAGCAAGAACTTTCTGCTGGATTTTGTTTCAAATCAAAAAGCATTCCCAGAGAATCAAAGCAAATACAAACGCAAGCAAATGCAAATATAAACAAACATGCAGAGCTAGTTCCTTATCCACCAGAGCAGCTTCCCTGAGGCAATCCCAGGACTTCCAATTCCCAGGGGGGTCACTCACTCTTTGCTCTCCTTGCTGCAGAACGATGTTTTCTGGCTTTAGATCCCGATGGATGATTCTGTTTTCATGAAGGTATCTAAGTGCAGAGGCTGAGAGGGTAAAAAGGAAAGCGAGTTTTCATTATGCCCAAAAAATGCTTTTCATTTCAAAATCGCCTATGCTGTGAAAGATGAATGTTGTGTGCCCCCGAGACATACTCTGACTTTCAGCACAGCCTTACATTGGAGGGACAAGGCCTGAGCAGATGAAGGGAAGGGGATCTGACTGTGCGAGAACTTGGATCACTACGAGAATCAGGCTTTTTCATGCAAAGAACTTGTAGCCTAGAATCTATGAGGTCACCAACCACAGTCTAGAGCAGTTGTCCTCACGTGGCATTGTCTGGACCAGCAGCATCCAAACTTGTGAGAAATGCCATGTTCTCGGGTCCCAGCCCAGACCTGCTGAATCAGAAACGTTAGGGGTGACCCTGCAGTTTGTATATTAACAAGCTCTCCAGGTCATGCTGATGCTGATCAAGTTTGAGAAGGGAAACTTCTCCAGTGCAGAGGTTTAAAAATCTGAATTCTACAGATGGGTAAGATAGAAGGGCCCTCTGTGCAAAGAACACTTTGGTTATCTGGTCTAGAGTCCAATTACATAAGAACTCACCTGAGGGAGGAAGTGGGAAGGAGCAGCCGAATGGCTCAGTTGGTTAGAGTGCAAGCTCTGAACAACAGGGTTGCCGGTTCGATTCCCACAAAGGATGGTGGGCTGCACCCCCTGCAACTAAAGATTGAAAACGGCCAACTGGACTTGGAGCTGAGCTGCGCCCTCCACAACTAGATTGAAGGACAACGACTCGGAGCTGATGGGTCCTGGAGAAACACACTGTTCCCCAACATTCCCCAATAAAAAAAAAGTGGGGAGAACTAAAGAAGAGACTCGGAGCCCACTGAACACAGCTGACAGTTCAGCATGTATTTATCATGTGCCAATTCTCTGCTCGGTTCTGTGAGGGGCATAAAAGAAGGAACATGATCCCTCACTGTAAAGAACTTGGGATCTAGATGGGAAGGAAGGAGCCTGCACAAGACTGGCTTTGAAGTCATTTGATACCCACAACTTCTGCTGTGAAGAGGAAATACGATGACATTACACAGGAGGGTCATGCCACAGAGCCACAGGGGGTGGCGGTGGGGGTGAGGATCCATCTACAGCTGACTCTAAGCAGGATGTGATTTTTGCTTGTAAGAGAGGTTTGATGACTTTAACAGAAGTCCTAGCTAACTGTACTACAAAGAAAACCCACAACGGAATAAAATTATCTTTATTTGAAGATAAAATTATCTTTATTTGGAGATGACTATATGCCCAGAAACTCAACAGACTAAAACATGGAAAGAACTTAGTGAGTTATTTAGAACTAAAGTATATACAAACCAATAACTTTTCTCTATGTCAGCTATAAATATCCCATTCACATTAGCAACAAAAACTCTAGAATACGAAGGGATAAATTTAGCAAAAAAAAAAAAAAAAAAAATTAGTGGTAGGTGAAGAAAAGTATATGGCATAAAGAAAAGCGATAAAAATGACACAGAAGGTTCTCAAAGTTTTTGGCAAAAGATACTATTCACAAAGTCAAAAGACAAAAGGGCTGGGAAAAAAATATCTGCAACACATATGCCAAAGAGTAAATATACCAATAGACAAAAAAGCTCTTATAAATCAATAAGAAAGCAACCTGGGAGAAAAAGGGGAATTTACAGAAGAAACGCAAATGGCAAACAATTCTGCAGAAACCTGCTCAAGGTCACAAGTAGTCATAAAAGTGCAAATCAAAGCACAGTGAAATACCTTTTTTCACCTCTTCAACCGGCAAGAATTTTAGATGGAAAATAAAAAACCCTTCCCTACTTGACTGGAAGGAGTAAAAATAGCTGTACCTTTTTGGGAAAGAAATACGGCAATAATCTATTAAGTTTTAAAACATACATATTGCTTGACACATTATTTCCACCTCTGGTAGTCTAGTTTGTAAAATCTAGTTATGGCATAGCTTTGAGTGAAATAGCCAGAAACAAACTGAGAGTCATCAAGCAGGGAATGGTTGAACAAATTACGGTAGATTCACATTATAACAGGCAACTGTTTTAAAATCGTTTAGCTTTATAGATAATATCACCCAGATATAGATAATATGCCTTAGAGAGACGTCAATGACGCACTTCCAAGTTAATGGCGTGATCTGGTTTTTGTTATTAAAAAAATGGTTGAAAGCAAATGCAATAACTACACTAAGAGAAGTTTAACAATGGTAAATAAACTCATCAAGCCAGACTTAGAATGCGGGCAAGCCAGGAAGGTGCGCAGCCCCCTAACCAGGGCAGCAGTTCCTGCCTGCGCTGTAGAGCAGGAGACAAAGGCCTTCCACATCAATCAAGTGATCACACACACTACACGAAGACTTTCATGCTGAACGTTTCCTGAAAACACATTTGAAAGTCAAACTGAGACAGCTAAACAACTAACATCTGATGAAGGCAGTTCCGGCTCAGAACATTACATTATATGACAAAGCCTCTAATTACATCTGCCTTTTGAAACCCAGCCTTTGACCATATGGGTACAACATTTTATACTTGTTCCTTATTTTTCATTTCTTTCATAACTGAATACAGTAGACTGGCTTAGGTCCATTGACTGTCCAAATGGAGTGGAAGACTTGCTGCTTTCAATGCCTAAAAAATTCCTCTCCATCTTGTTCTCCACTGTATTAACTTTTAAAGACCAATCCTTCTTACCGGCACTTTCATTTTTGTTTTACTCATTTTTACCAAAGAATCAAAGTATAACAAAACACTGAAATAACTGCCCAAACACAACCTTGCACATAGCGATGGTACTGCTGTTGAACCTGAACTAGTGGCTGCCAGGGAAGGCGCACAACCGTGCAGTAACTCAGAAGGTTTATTGACTGACTCACAAAGAGCCTGTTTGGGTCTATGACAAGAATGTCAGGGTATAATACATAAAAGTGCGGGTTAGTCTGTTCAGAAGCAGAATGTATGAAAGTTGAGGCTCACTGCACTTTGAGCGAGCATACCCACCCAGCCTGAGACAAGACCTCTGAAGCTAGATGTGAACATCTCCATGCAAATCCCCTGGAGCACGAGCAGGCGAGATGCCCCAAGCAGCCCCTCAGTGAGGAAGAAGAGTGCTCAGATTAGACTGAAACACTACTCCCTTCATCACACTGAGTAAGAGTTGTCACAACTCTTTAGTGAGATGGGAGAGCAATTTGGTAACTAATGCACTAATTACTACCAATAGTTGTCTATTTTTATAGTTGCTTAAGCAACTATATACAACAAACTTTTAATTCTCATTTTGGGGCAGTCATTTATTCTCAAATACTCTTGTCAACTTAATAACGTCTGAAATTAAAGAATCTTACATGTATTGTTATGTACAGTTTCTTGGACAGAGTGGAACAGTCAAAACTCTCTGATAGGTAAGACTTCTTAAATAGCTCTCCTTACAGAATTAGAATTTTAAAAGCTTACTTTGGTCTGACTCTGCTACATTTTACAAACTAGTACCTGAAAAGCATCATGAAACGAATCAAAATTATCTCAAGCCAAGAGAACCTAACTTGATTTAAATTGGATGGAAAATGAGAAATTGAGATTAAGAAAAACTTTTGCATCTGAACATTTATAAAAAATCTAAAGCCCTAGCAATAGTGATAATACACATGTATTTAAAAAAACCACACCACATAGCGTAAAGCCTAAAAGTTAATTTCTCACATTCCAATTACAGAAAAGTATTTTAAGAAGCACCTACTCTGTGTGAGCCTTTAAACGACACAGTGGCACTCCCTAGGGCAGATACCGCACAGAGAGGCCCAGGTTAAGGAGCTGCCACAGGAAAAAGACAGCCTCCTATTACCCTCATCAGGAACAGCAGCCAGGCACTAAGCCCAGCTTTCCAGGGGCTCGTGAGGCAGACACAAATACATAACTGAAGAATGAGACACTCCTGGAGTTCTTACTGATGAACCAGAATCCCAAATCACAGCTCCTGTATATTTTTTCATATCAAAAACTACAAATTAGGGAACAGATAGGACCAGCTAGATTTCCTTGTAGAAAAGCAGTTCAATAAGGGTTATATCCATGAATTGCTACTTATTATACTTCAAATTGAAAGAGATTGCTAAGCTCCCATAAAAGCTCCCATAACAACATTTTTATTTGAGATACATTCTATAAAGAAGAAATGGAACGATAAACAGACCAAAAAGCTGACTCAGAGATTAGAAGAGAAAGAAAAGATAGTTACCAACTGGTGATTTAAGTCACCAATGAGTAAGAAGGGCAACAGGATGTTTGTTCATGCAATAAAAATTGACTGTGTGCCTACTATGTGCCAGTCATTTTGGTGTCACTGGGCTTTCCGAACAAAACAGATTGAAAGGTCACGTGTGGACATGTGGAGAGAGATTTAGTCCAGCTTAAGGTTTCTCGGCTAAAATAGTCCCTATGACTAATCAGCAAGGTAGTAAGGCAGTCACACCACCTGCTAAGAATAAAGTGCAAAATCAAGCTCTCATTCATTTCATTAGCACTTATAAAGTGTCTTCTATTTGCTAGGTATTGTGGAAAATGTGCCAGGGAATTGAAGCGTTTTCTTCACGTACCACACAAAATCTGGTCAATGGGCCCCAAGCCCAGAAATCAGTCCTCATTTTCAGGCACAGGCAGAGAGATCATGTAACAAGAGCAGAGATGCCAAGTACCCAGTGAGTGGAGGGGGCAACAAGGGGTAAAGAATCCCATGAGAGGGAGAACCACAGCGAGTGACAGGTTAGGGCAGACCTCATGGAGGGGACAAGTCTAAAGCTAAGTAAGCCCCCAAAATAAGAAGGCTTAGGGTTTAGGGGGAGGTGCAGGAGCAGCATTCCAAAAGGAGGAGCATATGCAAAGGCTAGCAGGAGCGTATAAAAGTGCACATGAGAAGTTGTTTACAGTGGATCAGGAGAAATGCAAGGTTCTGAAGAGGTGCGGCCTGGATCTTAATGATGGATTATGATGAAAGCGTCCTTTCCAATGAAAGACAAATTAGTAAAATGGGGATAAGAAGGTGAGGTATGACATCATTACAGTAATTTGCTATGACACTGAATTAGTGGAGACAGTGGGAACATAAAGGGAAAATGGGATATACAACACGAAGGAAAGTTGGAAGAATCTGAAGACGTTTTAAATGGGAGGGTGTGGAGCAGGCAGAGGGGCAGATTTTCAAGAAATGAGATTCCAAACTGGGGTCATGTCCGGGTAACTGGCAGAAAGATGGGGCTTGTGACATAAGAAAGAGGATATCAGGAAGATTTAAAGAAGTCTAGGATTTGAATTTGGAAGTGACTTTGGGAGAAATATTATATGGATGTGGATATGGAGTTGAGGATGGAGATGAGTGCTGAATATACAGGTTTTAGAGATACAGCTGATAGAGACGTCATGAGAATGGCCTGGCAGACAGAAGACTGGAAAGCAGTGGGTGGTCAGTCCAGGGGCAGAAAGGGAAGACTAGGATGGAACAGGAATAAAAAGAATGCATCAAGCAAAGTTCTGGGCAAAAAGATGATGCATTAAAGGAGGGGCGAGAAAAACGGTGTAAAGCAGTCAGGACGGGACAGTGGAGTGGACGTCAGAGACAGCCTGGGGCAATCACTCTGAAAGTCGGTTACCTGATAATGACAACGCAATATTCAGAGTCGGAAGGGACCTTCTCTAAGGTCACTTAGCCCAAATCCCTCGTTTTAAAGTTGAGGACACATAGGCTCAGAAAGTTACCAGTTTTCCGTAAAGAAGAAACAAAAAGATACATGGACCAAAAAGGTCCTTGCCCAGGGTGACAGAGCTGGGAAAAGAGGAGCCAGGACTGAAAGCCAGTTGTTGTCTTTATTATTATTATATTCATTAATCAGGTTTATGCTTTCCAACATAATTTATATACCAGTGATCTGAATTTCTGAGATCAGGCAATCCTCTTTTGTTATAAACCCACAATTAGATAAACACTAACTAGAGAGCCCGATTTTCTGATTCCTAGAACGGAGCTCTCTTCCCAAAAGCCCTGTGTTCTCTTTGAAACCCTCTCTGCTCTACCCGGGGACAGCAAGGGCAGTCACCACAGTAAACTGACCACCTGGACAATCAAGGATGATCGACTCACACACATGATCTGATAAGGCCATGGCAAATGCCCAACTGGTCCACCCAGCTGGCCTGGACCTGGGCGGGTCCCCACCCCTGGGACAGCAGAGACGTGGGACTCCAGAGTACAGCAATCTGTACCTCAATCTTGAGTGCCCAGGAGTCTGCTCCTCAGCTAACAGGAGGAAACACACGCCAGTGTTTTCCAATGAATCATGAGCAAGACTATTTCTATAGAATCCACTTAGATATAACTTCCTGGAGCTATTTTAGGATCGCATTAGGTGGAAGACAAATAATTTTCAGCTGCCTCTGCACCTATCCCCGGATCTCTTACCAGCATGAGAGCAATGATCTAACAGGCCTGTGCTGGCATAGGAAATAGGGCTCACCCGTGTGCTCAGCAGGCGTCTGCTTATTTCCTCACACGTACACTGCGATATCTTCTTAGACAACTTAAGGTTCACTGGAAAAATCCTACCTGTGTCTATTATCTTGGTACCGCTCTGAGTGGGCATCTCTGGGAGGTTAGTGGCACAGAAGAGGTTAGGGGTAAACAGGTATAAGCAAGAAGAGAAGGCAATGAATCTGGATCCAGCGGCCAAGGGTGTGGCTCTGTTGCTTATCTGAAGTCAACCTGGCAGAGAATGGCGGTGGCAACCAAAGGGAACATGGGGCCAGCAGTTGGAACAAACTGGAACAAAATATGCTCAGGAAATGTTTCAGAATACAAAAGAGTTATGTGAGATGAGCTCCAAAAAAAAGCTTTTGAAATCTGGCTTGGTGACAAAATCCTTGCACAAGAAATAAATCTGATGAGTCTTATACACAAATCAGAAATGGGAATGAAAATAAAATACAAGCTTATCAGCCACCTCTACAGCAACCACAAAGTGAGGGGATGTAACTGCATCCAAAAAGTGGCTGAGATAGGAATGGGTCTGAGGAGGGGTACCCATTTCCAGGAAGGGGAAGTCTCATAAGACAACCAACTTCCTGGCTCACTAGATCCCAACCACAGGTCAACACCCAAATAAGAGTGACGGAGGTTTTACAAAAAGGATGCTATATAAATCCAAATCCCGAAAGGGAAGGAAATGAGAAAGGAACTAATGTTTGCTGATGGCACATTCTGCCAATAGCAGAGCATTGTACCAGGAGCTTCGGGCACATCATCTCATTTTATCCTCATAACAATTCTAATAAGGTGAGTAATGGCCCCATTTAAGAGCTAATAAAACCGATGTTCTTAAAAATTAAGGCCTAAGGTCACACTGCCAATAAGTGGAAGAGCTGGTATTTGGCCTGAGAATGTTAACTATATGTGGACACCTGTTTTTGTTTTTTTAAATAGGTCCTTACTTACTTTGATTTCCTTGGGGATGTATTTATTTGACAAATATTTATAGAGAAGCTGCTATAGAAAGTACTACTGTTCCAGATGCTGAAGATATATAGCAAGGACTAAAGTCCCCACCTTCAAGAATTTACTTCTAGTGTACTAGTACTTTAAGGCCTTATAATTTCAATTTGGGGTCACAGAGAGGAAAGATGGGGAATCAGTGACCTAAAGAATTTTAATATTTATCCACCTCTAGGAGAACTGAACGACATAAGCCCTTGGGAGTTTCCCTGTCTTCGTTATTCTGATTCACATATAACTCAAACACACATAACAACTTAAATAGATAATAGATAATACAACAGCTACCGTACAAGTCGATGGTAAGTAGGGACACAATGTGCCCAGACCAGAGAACATGCAACCAGTAGCAGCTCTATTAATATCACTCAAGAACCACTTCAGGAAGTAAAAAGTGATATGAGGAAGTAAACAGTTATGTGTACCTGAGCCAGTAATTTAAAGACTTTAACTATTTGCTCAATGTACAAATAATGAAAGAAAAATATTTGAGAGAATAACATTTTAAAAAATGACTTGAAGCTCTAACCAGGGAGAAACAAAATAAAAGTTGCCCATGAAGGGCAAAAGAATATTTCCAGACCTATTAACCTGCCTGCAACCTAACTTGACAGAGAATAAATTAATGATATGGCCACTGGGAAAAAGACACAATCAAGTGAATGTCTAAGCAAAATGTGAATGGACAAGCCATGTGGCAAGGTATCGAGAAAACAGGTGGGTTTTTTTTTAATTGGGGAATATTGGGGAACAGTGTGCCTCTCCATCAGCTCCAAGTCATTGTCCTTCAATCTAGTTGTGGAGGGCGTAGCTCACTGGCCCACGTGGGAACTGAACGAGCAACCCTGTTGTTCAGAGCTAGCGCTCTAACCAACTGAGTCATCCGGCCACCTGGAGAAAACAGGTGGGATTCTTGACGTATGGATTAGACCCTCTACGTAGACACACAGGACCCTTTCAGTAGACCCACATGGACTAATACATGAAGGAATCAGTCTGGCCAGAGATGGCAGCCCCCTCAAGTCATATAAAATTGGTGCAACGTCAACTTGTCCTCACTGTGACGTCCATCCAAAGGACAAAGACACAGGATATAGACGGAGATGGAATTTTCTGTCAGATTGCTTTGATCCTAACCTTAAATATGTCATTGCTTGACTTTCTTCCCTTCATTTCCTTCTTGCCCACCTTCTATCAAAAGTGGCACAGAGTAAGGAAGAGGCAGACCCACACCAGCAAGGTGACCTGTTTAAGAGACTTGAGGCCCACCTATCCTTCCAGGTCAAGTGTTAGAGAACACAGCTTTACAAATGTGGCAAATTGGTAATAACTGGTGAATCTAGGTGAAAGGTATGTGGGTTTCACTGTACTACTCTTTCATCACATATGTGTGATGTATTTCTAAAAAAAAAAAAAAAAAGTTTCAGCAAACAAAAAGAAAAAAAACAATTTTAAAAAGGCTGCAATGAGAGAGGGATGAAAATGGTATAATTCCCTAAATCTGAGGGCAACACTGAATGATAAATTCTGGATAACTCTAAACTTTAGATCTCAAACTGTCAACTTGTACCAAAAACCTTGGAGGTTTTTTTTTTTTTTTAAAAGGAAGCCTGGGCAGCCCCTCTCTCACTCCTAACGTCTCTTTCCCTAAGCTGGAGCCATGTGCTGACTGTGGTGTTTGCCCTCCAAGTCGCCTCTCAGAGCAGGCACCAGAGCCTAGAGGATTGCTTCTGACCTCTGCAGTCTAAGGTCACTCGTTTTCTCCCTGAAGCCAGCCAGGCCTTCTCAGAGAGTGCTACAGATACTCTCATCTGAGGACACCAATAGTACCAACGGATTAAACAAGGGCAGTTTTTCCTACGCCTGCAGTTGGCAAAAGAACTGCCAATGTGGAAGTGGAAAAATTTGCTGCCAAGGGATGAAATCCATTCAGTGACAACCTACTCCATCGCTGGCCATTCCAGGAAAGTAGGGAGTGGAGCTTTTTAATGGAAAAGGAAATCTGTTATTCTATATCCATCATAATTCACTTCAAGACTTAGTCAGGAAGGAAGGGGAATCTATTTGAGTTCAGCGCCTGCCTGACTAGCCCCTTGTTGACCTCCCCACTCCGTCTGCCCCCTCAACTCCACTCCCTGTAAAGCCCAGAGGACCGAAACATCTCTCCCTGTGATGCACACAGACTCACAGGGGAACCACACACTCTCCCTGGAGGGCTTGGCCTGACTTCCAGGGCTGGGATTTACCAATGTCACTCAGCAAGGTGAGGATGGCTCCTTCGCGCAGGCCACAGCAGTTTTCAAACTGGTTCAGGTACTGTCAAGAAGATGAAAAGAAGCATCAGACTGACTGGTCATCAGCCACCAGTAAGTGTGCAAATGTCTTTTAGCAGCTGAAGTCATCCGAGTGCTGACCTCGGCCCGGGGCTTCGGGGACCTGGGCTGACAGGCAGTCGGCAATAGGACGGGCAGGAACTGGCCCGAGGCAGAGGAGGAGGTGGAGGCAGCATGGAAAAGCCCGTGAAGTGCTCCCTTACGTATCACTGAGGTGTCTGAGTCATTCTAACACAAGGGATTTGCAGTCTCGCCTGTGCTGAAGTTCTGAGGGACACAGGCCAGAGTCTAAGCTCAACCACAACTGGCCCAGCACTCCTGAGCGCCCCTCAGAGGGCGGGGTGGACGGCACTCACTGAAAACCACCCTCTGACCACGTGCCGACAGGGCCGCACCAGTGGGCTGATGGTGACAGGAGGGAGTATGTAAGGAGAACACGCCGGGCAGCGGGCTAACCAGCGCATGGATTAGCTCAGTAAACCCGCTTTACCTGCATTGCCTCACTGCATCCTCCCCACGGCCACTGAGGAGTACTGCCGGCATTTCCATTTTGTACGTGAGAAACCTGAGACTGGAGGTGGTCAGCGCTTTGTCTGCTCACACAGCCATTCCAGGGCCGAGCTGGAATATGAAGCCATGTGTATCTAAGGCTCAAGACCAGACACTTAATCCCTTTGCTCTCCTGCCCCTCTCAACCCGCCCTCTGAGGGCTCAGGAGCTGCTGGAGGTTGGCCTTGAGTAAAGACAACAGAGAAAAAAGCTTCCCCACTGAGGCTTAGCGTCATTACCTAACATTTATATCCACGAATGAGCCACACATACAGACCACTCTTCCAAGCAGTTCTGGCTTTTACATTTGCTCACGTGCTGGCCTCTCATGCTCAGGGTATATATTTTGAACTTTTTAAGGTGGGAAGGACAGGCTGTGTCAGCTGGATAACGAAGGGGACCTGAGAGAGGTGGGCGACAGCACCGTCCGGCCGGCTCTCCCTACCCCAGCGACACCATGGGCAGGGGCCCCTTAGGGTGCACTTGCTTCCTGCCTCCCCAGGTCATCCTGTACCCACACCGGGTCACTCATGTGAAGTTTGTGTCTTCTTCCCTGGCCACTGGCTCTTGCTGCCCACACGATCAAGTCTGACGTCCTCGGCCCAGCCTGAACCCTCTGTAATCTGGTCATATCCCACCTACCTCCCACGCTACCCTCTGAGAACCATCTGTTCTACTACAACATGGCTTTCTCTCCTTAAATAACTGCAGTTAGTAATTGGATGATTGTCAAAGGTTAGGGAGATAAAGGGGAAAATCGAACCTTGTCAAGTTCCCCATTTCTCATCGGTTATCAGTGCCCTGCCTGGAGTCATGCCAGCAACTGTGTCCACATCCTGCTGCGACACTGCCAGGATACACCCACCACCCATGGTGGGAAAAAGCCACTGGGGCGAATCAACCCTCATCAAAAGTTTCCTTGTGAAAGAGAAGGCGGAAGGGGCTAGAGTACTGAGAACAGCACATGATGTGCCATGTGAAGACAGAAGACACGCCGGGGTGTCCGCCCGCTCCGTATCGTGGACCTGCTTCTAAGGTGAAGAACTGAGGGGGGTGTGCACTAACAGGGCAACCTCCTTTTCAACACAAAGACAACTCTTTTGACCAGAGTTTACCTCGTGCTGTATGGCAATATTCAGTTTCACCGACGGAGAGGTGGCCTGCAGTTGGGTCCCTACAGACTGTGACCCAAGCTTTGCCACTGCAGCTGTGTGAGGGTGGCTAATCCACCTAACCTCTCTGGGCCATGATATCTACTCTTCACATGGCAGTCACACCTGTTTGACCAATGCCACAGGGTTGTTGAAAATCGCATGAGGCAATGTGTCAAAACAGGTTGTGTGACGCTGTCTTAGAGAACATCGGGGAGGTAGACACACACCACTGTCCCTGAACTAGGGCAGGCTGCCATCACCCACTCTGAAGGGCGTGTTCTAGCAAAGGGAAGTTCATATGGTGAGAAGGAAGAAAGTGGAGCCCAGAGGCGTGTCAGTGGTAGCTCTGGAACCCCAGCCCAGTGCCCTGATTACTAAGCCAGCCCCGTTCCTGCTCCACTCTGTGACCCTGAGGGCGCTGCTGCCACATCTGTGGGAGAAAATCCCCCTTAATAAGGACAACGGTGACTCTGACATGAAAGACCGAAGTGGCCCGGACATGCCGAGGGAGGAAAAGTTTGTTTTGGAATGCGTCCAGTCCTTCCCCGGACTCAGACCTAGTGATCGCTTCCTTGTCAATTTAGTAATCGCTGTGCAGAACGCACAGCAAGCCCTTCCCTGATTTTCTCGTAAGACCTTCTGATTCACTGTCGTGGTTCACAGCCCATATCCATCACCCCACACTGGACATGGAAGGGGGGATTTGAGAAGGAAAGGTAATCGCGCTGAAGCCACTGTGGCTCCCTGAACTTCCTGATGATGGAAGCGGTGAAAGGTCACCCCACTGCTCTCACCCAGGCCGGCCGGGCCCCGCCCCCGGGAAGCCTCACCTTCCGGAGATCTCCTCCTTGGCAGTACTCCATGGCCAGCAGGGGCAAGTCGTTGGGAGCCAGGTTCTGCATGCCCTCAGGGACATCGCGGGCAGCCACCACATTGGGGTGGTTCAGCCTAAGAAAGGGGGGAAACCAATGAGGGAGGAAGCCAAGCTTCGGCTCAAACCCACTCCTCCCTCTGTCTGTGTCTCAGCAAAGCTCGCCTGACAACAAAGGCCTGGAAGAGCCAAGGGCAATGGGGAGTAAGTGGGAAGATGGGAGTCAGGAAGCGGTGACTTACCTCAGTGCCTGGTCACTTAGCTTCCACCCCGCTCTACCTTCAGCACCATGAACTCAAGGACTCTGTGAGTGCATCCTGTAACTTAATTTTCCTTAGAGTGCCCCATAGCAAGTCCTCATTGTACTTCGAAACTGCTTCTAAAAGCAGAGAAAGTAGAGGGACTTCCAATCTCATGCCACTAGAGTACGGGTGCTGTGTGTGTGTGCATGTGTGTGGGTGCTCGCAGACAAGGTGACGCCTCCCCTTTTTAGGAGGTTCGTGGAGGGGTCACCTGTTGGAGGTCTTCCAAGCTGACCAGCTGTCTAGTTTACCTGCACGCTTACCGTTGTTAAATGCCTTACTAGCTGGGTGGACAGCACCCACCTGGGGATAGACAGACCCTGTCACCACACTGGGGGAATAAGTGGCAGCAATAGGTGCACAGCGGTGGAGTCTCATACCCCCCCGGAACTGGAAATACGGGGGGGGGGAAAGGATTTCTGCTGACAAAGGAAAGTCCACTGGGGTGGCTGTTTTAAACTCTTTAATATAACAAACACAATTGACCAAAAGCCTTTGCCAAGGCCTGGTGTTGAACCCTAACCACCACTCCTCTAGAAACTTCTACCTGGACAGGCTGGCTGGTTTCCTTACTAGGGACTGCGATTGGCAGCACGTAGGGCTATTGCTACAGATCCCCAAGTTTAGCTGGTTCCCCCCCAGATTTCATGTTAGTGCCCCATGGCTTCTCAGCTCCTGCAGTCCCCTCGGTCCCCCCAACCCAGTGGCAGCTCTGTCACATTGGCTCAACGCAGTGGGCCCTCACCTTCTCATAATCTGGATCTCCAGGCACCACCGCTCTCGATTCCGGGGGCTGAGCTCCTGCCGGCACTGCTTGATAGCAATCTGCTCACCTGTTTCCTGCAGCGAGAGCAACACAGGGAGGATTAGCAGAACCGACAGCCAAACACAGAGAAATCCACGGGTCAAATCTGAAATTGTCTCCCCAGGGTCCAAAACGTGGATCTCCATCACCTCCGGGCTCCCGAGGCTGGCCTACGTACCCACCGATAGGTATCCCAAGTCACCTGCCAGTCTGTCAGCCCCCCCCCCCCAGCACGCCCTTCTCTCTCCATCAAGTCTACCTCAAGGCCTTGCTCAGGTCCCACCTCCTCCTCGGAACATCTGCTGGCCATTCCTGCCCGAGAGATTGCTCATTCCTCTAAATCCCGAGTGTCATCACACTAGGTTGAACCATATGACATCGCCCATCTTGACCATTCTGACCTACGCAAATGGCACTTCCATATGGTTCAACCTAATAGTTAATGCCACACTGTCTTCATGTTTCATGTTTCTCTTCTTCATGTTTCTCTCTCCGGAGAGAGTTTTGTCTCTCCAGAGGGGATGCAAGTCTCATATAGTAGGGGGAGCACAGGCTGATTTAAATTCCTACTCAGCCATTTACTAGCTCTGTGACCTTGGGCAGACCATTTTGTCTGACTCAGTCTCTTCATCTGCAAAATGGGAATCCAGACGCCCACCTTTCAGGACTGTCATGAAGCTGAGCCCCTAGTAGTGTCCAGCCCCGAGCAGGTGTTCAGTAACACTCCTGTGGGCAGACCCATGTCACACAGGTACTCCTGGCATTCAAAGTCCTCCAACGCTGGGCTCCAACCTGCCTTTCCAGCCATTCTCCCACAGCTCCACCCCAAGCCTCTGCCACTGCAGCGGGATTAGCCCACCTGGCCCGGTCCTGTGCTTTTAATGCTCTCGTAGGTACACAGGCACTAGTCTTCCCACCACAAGGGGCTTTTGCCCTCCTCTCTAAACAGGTAACTCCTCCATTGCTCATACCTACTAAAGACTTATTTTCTGTAGGTTCATAGGGTTATTTTCTCTTTTCTTTGTTAAATTATAGGTTTTTTAATAAACCTACATAAATTATAGGTTATTTGTTCATCCTCATGCACTTTAACCTCTAGTCTAATAACTAGCCCAATGCCCTCCATTGAGGTCTTGTGAATGGAAGAGAAGGCAATCAATAAAACTTTTGTGAATAATTAACTGACTGCCTGGGTCCCGATGATGAACACTTCCCTTTTTCTTGTGCTCTGCATCAGGGAGCCATGGGGATCAGAGTAAAAGGGCCCGGAGACTACAGCGTTAGCGGCAGCAGGGACAGTGGCTCTAGCTTTGGATGCTCTGGCTGCCACAAGAGGGTCACCACTACGTTGCTGCCACCTCCTCAGGCCCCTGGGGGCTTCCAGAATGGCTGAGGGACAGCAGCTACCCCTGGCTGTGGCTTTGGTGGCCCCCGCCTGGAACTGGTCCTGCCATCAGTGAACAAGCTGACCTACACCAATAAGCTGCGCATTCTATGCAGCTGTACCAAGCACTGCGCCCCAAAGCCCCACACTCAGCACGTAGCCGGGGAAGAGCCGCAGCCTACCGGAGGCCCCAGTGATCTAATAGTAAGAAAAGATTTCAAAACGGGACTAAAATCCTACTGTTGCCCATTGAAGGCTGTCTCAGAGGCCCTGGCAGGCCGTTTTCTCATTTTATGACGACACATACTGAAAAGCATCATAAACCTTGTAAGCGTAGCAATTCATGTGGTACTGAATGGGACTTTAAAAAGACACGTGGAGGACTGTGGCAGGGCCTCCCATGTGCACATGGCTGTGCTTCCAGCAACAGAACTGCGTCACGGCCATACATGTATCAAACCAGCCACGATCCCTGCGGGAACAAGGACCCGCCCAGTAAGAAAAGGAAAGATGGGAACCTTCAAACACAAGCAGTGCTGTCTAATAAAGACCACTGAATCACTGCTCGATAAACCAATCCCTAAAACTGACGCTCAAGAACTACCAGCTTCAGAAGTAAGGTGGAAGCATCTTCTGACCCTTTCAGCTCCCATGCCAGAAAACAGATGTTCACAACACCTCTAAGATACTCTCAAAAGTTGCTTTCCTCAAATCCCCAAGATTGCTGTGGTTATGCTCTCCATCACACAGTTACCTCACATGCCTGCTTTTTTTATTTTTAACAGCTCTATTGAGAGGGAGTTCACATACCACACAATTCATTAATTTTAAACTATACAGTTTAATGGTTTGGGGTATGTTCAGAGGAGCACAACCAAAACACAGTCAATATTTAGAACATGTCCATCATCCCCCCAAGAAACTCCACACCCATTAGCAGTAGCTCCCCATCTTCCCCCCAACCCCTCTAGCCCTTGGCAACCACCGACCTGCTTTCTGTCTCTATATATTTGCCTGTTCTATACATTTCATACAGATGGAACCACACAATATGAGGTCTTTTGGGACGGCATCTTTCACTTAGCATGTTTCCAAGGCTCCCCCATGCTGTAGCCACACGCTTACTTTTGTGACAGCAGACTCCTCGGTGCAGCCTGATAATCAGGTTCTGCCCTAAGTATCATTCACTTATTTTGCTATTAGAAGCCTGATCTTTGGCCTAGATTCCAATGCTCTCTCTAAAGATGCTAAAAAATTGCAAATCCTGTTGCTACTGAACCCATCAGTACAATTGTACAAGTGAATTTGGGCAGAAGTCCATCGAATACTTTTCAAGAGTCAGGGAACATGTCAAAAGAATGCCATTTCTTCCATCAATGTACAGACTGTGCTACACCTCACAAAATGTTATACCCTCTACATCCTGAACTTCTGGATTCCTCTATCTGTTCTCAAATGATTTGAATTTGGTTTCAAGTTTCACTTCCCATTAGTGGTCAGATTCAAACACTTTTGCCCAGTTCTCTGGTAATTTCATCAAATAGCGGCTCTGAGAGGCCATTACAGATGCTTGTTTCCAGTCAGGCAGAATCTCCATAGAAACTCAGACTGTGGAATGCCGAGTTCTACAAATGATAGAAGATGGGTAGGCCAAGCTGTAAATTAGGTAACAGTATTGAAAGCATCCACTCAACATGTGATGTTTTGATGGATTTATAAACAACCAGAAGATACTCATGGTTTGTTACCTCAGAATGACTCTGATCGTTTAAACCAAGATGTTTTAAAAGCTGCACCTATTTTAACTCTAATACACAGAATAGTGTGTTAGTTTTCTATTGCTGCTGTAACAAATTGCCAAACGTAGTGGCTTAAAACAAATGTACTTCCTTACAGTTCTCGAGGTCAGAAGGCTAGCATGAGTCTCACTGGGCTAAAATCAATATGTCAGCAGGGCTATGTTCCTTTCTGGAGGCTCTCAGGGAGTCCATTTCCTTGCCCTCTCCAGCTTCTAGGGGCTGCCTACATTGTTGCTTGGTTCAGGGCCCCTCCCTCCATCCTCAAAGCCAGCAATGACCAGTTGAGCCTTTGTCACATTGCATCACTCTGACGTTGACTCTTCTTCCTTCCATTTTCTACTTTTGATGACCCTTGTGATTACATGGGGCCCACCCAGATAATCTAGGATAATTTCCCATCTCAAGTCAACTGATTAGCAACTTTAATTCCCCTTTGCCATGGAACTTCATATATTCATAGGTTCAGGGAATTAGGATGTAGACATCTTTGGGAGGGGCCATTATTCTGCCCACCACAAATAGTATGTTTCCTTAAAACTGACAGATAAATCAAACTCAAAGGTAGATTTATTAAGTGACTGAGAAAATATTTTAGGCACTCTGTCTACCTAAACATTGGATAACCAAAGATAATTGGAGTCTTTTGCTCAATACAAACATTGGACCTAACAGACAGCTGTCACCTGGCCCAAACCAGAATCCAGGAATAGATTTTGATATTGAAGACCGACATTAAAGATTGAAAATTTCATATTGGCATCAATATCCATATATTCAAACTAAAGAGTAAATTTAGCAATAAGGACACTGGAATAACTGGGCATAGAGACCAAAACTGACTATCTGTTTGTGGCCAACTCAGCTTAGTCCTACAGTTGAAGGGGAAGTCCTAACTTCCTCGGCCCGGGGATGTCCCATACAAAATAGACACACAGACTATTCTTACACAGTGACTCTCTAGGATATATTCTGAAACATTCCAGCTTTGCCATGAATAATCTTTCATTTGCAATACAAAACCAAACAATGATTTTCTGTTGCTAAAAACATACCTGCTCTAGAAAGCAAAATTCAGTACAGAAATAAACTATGAATACTGGTTTTGAAACCCTGGGGAGTTTGTTCTTCATCAGTAGTGAAACTCAAACAGCAGTAGATGACTTTCTGTATTTGGCCTGGAACACCCTAGAGTCTCTGCTCAGTTCTGTGGAAACCTAGACTTGGCCCGAACCATCTCAGTATCCAACTTCTACTAAGTGGACTGACTCTTCATGTGGAACCAAACTTAAAATTGGTTTGTATTTTGAGAAAATGGAGAAAGGGGCCAACAGTGTTACCTATATTGAATGTAGTTGATTATCAACTACATTCTCTGTTATTCTTTGTTTTTTGTACATGAAAATATAAAACTTATGTATAAATGTGAGTGTATTATAAAGTGTAGAAGGTGAGAGGTGAGGGGTGGCGGTGAGACACATCCTCAGACCTCTGAGAGTTACCGAGAGGTGCTAGAGCACAAATGAGCTGCAAGGCCAGTCTACACAGGAGCTGGCCCAGCTTCCCCAAAGTTAGCTTTCTTTTAATGACTAGGGAAAACACAGGTAGCCAAAATGTACATTCAAACCCTTAGCACAGAAAGTCCACTCTCTTGTTACCATGGCATGACCACTGTGGTATAAGGGGGCCGTTAGTAATAACTTGCTCATTTCCTTTTAGGCCCGGCCCTCCAAGATGAATGTTTCAGAAAGGACGTGCAAAGCTGGACCCAGAGAGATCCTAGGGACAGAACCCAGGCCTGATAGTCAAAAGGTCCAGGGTCTGGCTGTAGATTCACCCCTGACTCAACAGCACTGACCAGTCTACACTGAGAGGGCTCTGACTTCAACCCACTCCTTTCAGTGTAAACACTCAGTGGACACAGTGGCCTCCAAACTCACCCACAGGGCTCAAAGGCAAAGTAGGTCATGGTGTAATTCCCTCATCCTTCACCTGGTAAATGTGTGACATTGAGCCCATTACTTAAGCTTCTGGGTCTTCATCCATAAGATAGAGATGCCTCTACCCCTTCCGGTGTTGTCAGTTAAAATGAGATGGAGTGTCTGATACAGTGAGACTTGAGTAAATTACAGTAGTATCATTTCCTTTCGCTACCCTTATGTAGATGTTGCTCTACCCATTTGAAGTGCCTTCTCTTCTCCCATCAGACTATCTATAGTCTACCTTCTTTCAAGATCCTGCATAAGTTCCATTTCCTCAAGAAGCGTTCGCTCTCCTCTGAACATTCAAGAAATAATGTGGATAAAGCACCTAGACCAGGTAGCACATGACTCTTTATAAACAGAAGCCATTATTATTTCCATACAATTTGATGCATATATTAAGATTTACTTGATATATTCTTTTTTGTGTGTGTGTGATATATTCTTAAGTATTCATTTAATGTCCTTCAATAGAGCATAATAAGCACATTAAGAACAAGGTCATCTCTTTTTTTGACCTGATAGATTCCTGATGGAGCATGGGTCAGTGTTCAATAAATTCTTAGTGAACTGACTGAGTAAAGTCTTTAAGACTTCAAAACACACAGATAAGCTGAAGTGAGTTTAGTTTGCTCCAGTAAAGGGACCAGTAAAAGTTAATACTACTTCATAGAGGAAATGATTAATAATACCTCATCTTTTATATCTTTCTAACAGCCAGCACATTACCTCATTTTATCCTCATAAGTATCCTTTGGAACTGAAGGCAGTATTTCCCAGACTCTTTCAAAGCACTCAGAGAATAAATTTACAAGATACCCTATGACATTTCCAGAGGCTTCCAGAGAACAGCTGCCTCATGTCTGGCCCAGACATGCTGAGAGCTGAGGGAATCAATATCTGAGCATCCTCAAAATCGATGGGGGAAGTTGTGGTCCCATGAAGCTGGCAATAACAGAGCCAGGATTTGAATCCAGGGCTGTGTGATTGCAAGTCATGTATTTTTTTCCCTTTTCCCAAGAGGTACTGCAAACTGAGGTCACTCAGGTCATCTCCTGTTCTTCCTCCTTTGTATTTAACAAAGATCTTATTGAAAATATCAGCCTATCTAGACTGTAGTGACCTTGAGATTTAAGGGAGTACCAAGGCATCAAGGGTTGTCAAGGCCCATGCTCAGTAACAGAACCAAAAAACTCAGGGAAACAATTGTGGCGTCATTCTTACACTGTCCTTCCTCACTGAGAAATACTCATTTTAGAGTTCTCTGGTAAACAAGGGAGACATGTATTTTGTCCTCCAAAAGAGAGTTTTTCCCTTAGTGCTTTGAAATGGTTTAGACTGATGATGAAGAACTGAGAATGTTCTTGGGATATCCCCACTTTAGAATTCCCCACCATGGAGAAGCAACAAGCCACAGTGGAGAAAGCATGAGGCTGGGATTCAAAGAGATTGAGGTTCAGATTCTAGCTCTTTCACTTACTAGCTAAGCCTCTTTGGGTAAGTGACTTAACTTCTCAGCGCTTCAGTTTCCTCAATATAAAATGGAATTAAAGCCTCCTAGGGTTATTGTGCAGACTGGAGATAAAGCATATAAAATACCTCGGCCAATGCCGACACGTAGTAGGTTCTCAATAAACGACAGGTCCATTCTTAGGCATCACTTACCTGACTGAGGATACCAATGCTTAGGCAATTTCATGCAATTCTACTTTATGCAATGATAAAGTAAGAACAGTCTCTTCTTTGTAGACGAGATAAACGTGGAGTATCAGGGAAATATACATGGTTATGTTATGTCTAATCATTATAACTGACTGGAGTTAAATAATCGATACCACTCTATCCCAGCTGCTTTCTTCAACAGGCTCTGAAGAGAGGGGTATCCACCGGAGAACACATTGCTCATGTTGTGATGCTGAACATCGATTCAAGAACCTCCCCTAAGCACCCAACTGAGAACCCAGGAGGATGGTGGAGAGCTCCCGGGACTGAGCCAGGCTCATCAGCCAATGTTTACTAAGTGCTTGGCAACACTCGATTCCTCCCACTCCCTCAGCCCCTCCACGGTCTAGTGCACCACGAAGTCCTGTCACTCTTACCCCTGAAAGAGCTCTGAAATCTGCCATTTCTCTCCATCTCCACCACCATCTGCCCAGTCCAGTCTCCCACCTACACTACTCCAAAAACCTCATAACTAGCACCCCACCTGACAGGGCAGTGCCCGCGGTGTCCCACTACCAGCTCCTCAGAGTGCATTGTTCAGGATTGCGGAACTCAGTGAGAACTGGTTGTTAAACTATCAACGGTTTACAATAAGCTGTGGCCAGACTAGTTACCCTGTGGAAATTGGTAGCTGCTACCAATCAGAGCATTTTTTTCAGAGAGCTGATTTCCCAGCACACCACTGCTGGGGCCCCTTCCAATTGGTCCCCGCAGGCAGAGTGGACCCCGTTCAACAGCTTCCCGTTGCTCTTAGTACCAAAAAATAGCCTCCTCAGCAGGGTCTGACTCTCACCTTCTACACTTCAGCCTCCCTGTCACACTTGTCTTCAGTCCCCCTACTCGTCATGACCTACCCCTCCATAGGTGCTCTAAACAGGCCGCTCCCTCTCCCTGGAACTCTCTTCCCACCATCTCTGCCCAGCTAACTTCTACCAATCCCTCAGGAGTGCCACTTCCCTGGGAAAGCCTTCCCTGACCCCTGGTATAAGGTCTCATTGCACTGAGCCCCTCTCCCATGTTGTGCTTACCATAGCTGGGAGCTTACATTTATAATTATTAATGCCTCTCTTTTCCAAAAAGGTTCTATCAAAAACCAAAAGCATTTTAATCACCACTGCATCCATAATAGATAATATTTGTGGATTGACTAAGTGAATGATTTTGTGCACACACATGTATAACATAAAGATTGCTATTATGGGGAAATCGAAAGAAATCCAAAGCCAGACAGAGCCCTGGCTGACCAGGAACGTAGAGATTTGACAAGGCACACTCCTACACACAGACAAAAAGGCACTATGTGAGGCACGCCAAATGAGTGGAGCTGAAGGCATTCAATGGAAGAACTAATTCCCACGGAATGAAGGAGTCATGACAGGATTATGGATGAGAGGGTTGAGAGCTGATCCCGGAGGAATGGGTAGAATTTAGATAAAGCTGTCCAGGAGAGAGAGGCTTGTCCAAGAGAGGGCTCAGCCGACACACCTGTTGGGAGCCAACACGGGGCGGCAATGCTAGAAAGACAGGAGGAGGCCAGACTCTGACGGGCCTCCAACGGCAGGATGAGGAATTTGGCTTTTGGCTTTCTAAAAATAAGTTCAAGTTTTTGAACAAGGGAAGGAACTAGAAATGAGTAATTCTAGAAGAGGAATGCATACACACACAGGTTCTTAGGCCAATATCTATACAGCCAGAAATGAATTCAATCCGACAATAGCTTTCCAAACCCAGAGAGCAGGTGGCAGCCATTATGAACTAAAGATGACAGACAAGGAGATGGCATATTTGGACAGAATTCTTTTGGAAGGAAACCAGGATGGCTCTAGTTCAGCTGCAGCAAGAAGTTAGCTATAGTCAGGACTCTAAAAGCCCTTGCCTGTTTAGAAGCAGCCGAGCCCAGGTATATGTGGAGCTGTGGAACGATCTGCCTCTTCTGTTGTAATGCTAGGCCCCTGGCTATACTCTGTCCAGGATAAATCTGAGCCAACGTGTTTCTAAGGCCCCCTTACGCCAGGTATGGGTTTGCTGGAACCCAGTTTACCAGCTGGGTGTGAGAATGTTACTGGAGGGCAGAGTACAGTGCGGGCTGGCCAGTAGCCTTGATGACCCTCCCTGCTCACCGCAGTCAAATTCCCGGGATGGCGTGCAATTTGCCAGCCTTTCAGTCCAAAAGGGTGCTAAGCAGCTCTTCACTAACAAACAAGTGCCTTCCCTCAAGGACTTTGGTAGGTCTGAGTTTGGGGTCAGGAAGCAAATTTTAGCTATTTGGTGAGTGAGGGTTCCCTAGAGCAATGGTTTCCAAATTGGGTATATGCACCCCAAGGGTATCCAAGACTGCAATCCACAAAGACTTAAAAAGAAACTAAGCTTTTCTGATATTAACTGTATGGCACTCTCCTCAGGTCATTTGTCAGAAGGTCGCTTGCCTCTTCTGGAACTCGAGGTATCCCGAGGAAAATGGGTGTTCCATAGGCAGGGGGACAAGGGACTGATGGGGACATATTACAGGTCATGTGTGCCCCACTCAGGTAAAATTATGGATTGTATTATTCCAATAAAATAACTCATAAGATGGACAAATGGCTTAAAAAAGATTCTTGCAGAGAATTTTAGTACGTGTAACGCGTGCACAAGCAAACAGGAAGATGGAAGAATACGTCTAGTGTGAAAAACTCAAGTCTAACACGTAAGGAGTAAAAACAACGAGGCTCCAATCAGATCTAAAAGGAAACCAGTCCAAATAAATTCAAAATTATAAAAAATTTTTTAAATACGGATTTTCATCTGTATTAAATACGTTATCCTTAATAATAATCCTCATTTTCATGTGTATCTGTGTATTTTGTGCTGGGATGTATTGCAAACAATACTGGGAAGACATCATAATTGGTAAATATTTAAAATGTAAAAAAAGTTTTTTTAAACATTTAAAAATATTTCATTATCCTCATCCTTTAAGTTTTTCTATTTTTGTATGTTTTATAACATGTGATATATCAGTACACAATACATTAGTACATGATAGTCTAATGTTAGCATAGATATATAACTTAAAATATATATAATTGAGGCTGAAAGCTTAAAATTTGTTTTACTATTTAGGTGGTATAATCAATAAAGCTTGGAGACCACGAACCTAGAGTTAGCTTAGCAGCCCTGAATCCCCTTCACTGTTCCCCCTTCTCATTCTCTCCCAAGAAGCCCATGGCCAAAGGTGAGACCCACGCACCCACCCAGCACACTGCACACTGGGGGGTAGAGACAATGGTGGGGTGGGGAAAGCCTGTCCCCCCCGGCCCCAGCCCTGCTGCCCCTGGCTCTTCCCATCAGCACAGAGCCCCTACCTGATTGTGCCATCGGATGACGTTTCCAAATCCCCCTGTTCCAAGCCGTTCCTTCATTTCCCAGGCCCCACATGTCTGGGTTGGCAAGGAAGGTGACCAGCTCATACTGATGCCGTGCTAACTCCGTGAGCAATTTGGGCTGGGGGACAAAAGGTTATGGTTAAGCAAAAATGGAACTCAATGAGACGGAGAAGGTAAGCGATACCGCAGAGCGCCAGTGGGAGAGGAAAAGGAAAAGCTGAGGTTTTTATTTTGTAAATAAACCAGTTTGGTTTGTGTTTTGGTTTTGGCTTCTGCCTTTCTCATCTTTCCCAACCCAACCTCAACCTTGTGTAAGCAAGCAGGGAGGGAAGTCACTCGGAGGAGATGCTGCGACCCCACACCCCACTGCCTCGCAATGGGATTCTCCAGCCTGGACTCCGGCGAGGGGCGACCTGTCTGCCGTTCTGCCCCAGGTGGCGGACAGAGAACCCATCCGAGTCGTCCCGCGCTCACGTGTGTCTTCACCCGGCCCGAAAGGACCACAGCTCTCCCCCACAGCCCCCGCTTCCAAGCATCCACGTGCAACCGCCCCGCTGGTGGGGCCTCCCAACTCCAACGGCACAAGAGACACAATTCCGTGCCCGGTACCCCCACGACTTGTAAACTCGACAGAAGTTTCTTCAAGAGCCTCAAGGGAGGCGGGAGGTACGAGCCCGCCCGGGCGAAGGAGACGAGGGGTCGGCAGGTGACACGGCGGCCCCGGCGCCCCGCGGCCCGCGCCCGCCCGAGGACTCACCTGTCGGCGGGGACACGGGGCGGGGGAACCGGGGCTGGGGCGACAAAACTGGGGGCTCTGGTGACACCCCGAAGACATTAAAATACGGGAATCTTAAACATGCCAGCCGAGCGCTACTTCCTCATACACTTCCTGCTCTGACGTCACGGACCACGTGACCGCGGCCGGCCCTTAAAGGGGCCACGGGGGCGCTGGCCCAGGCCACGCCCCGTGCCCGCGGACCGGGGCGGTGCAATCAGGTCGGTACCCTGAGAACCCCGCGTTCAGGTGACTCCGGGATGGATGCCTGTGGCTTCTAGACAATTCTAATCGAAAAGATGCAGGCTGTGCCCCCGGAGATAAAAGAACAGCCCGAAAACAAGCCCTAATACGCCAGAGTTCTCTTTAAGTAACTTCGGCCTGAAGCGATTTCTAGGACAGAAGTGATGGGGCTTTCCTCACCCCAGTCCTCCCGTAGTGAACTTGACCCCTCTTCCTAGACTTTTAACTAGGTGGAATTTCCCGCGCCCTCGCTAGGATTGATTTAAGGACTGTTTACAAGAACTGGCCTTGGCCTCCTGGCCTCATGCTGTGTTCCCCTGGTCTGGAGGTTCTTTGGCTCAGCATCAAGAATGGGAAATCACAACTTCACTCCTTAGAAGTGACAGCTCCCTCTCCCCCCGTAAGAAAATAAAGGAAAAGGGGGGGGGACCTAGTCGTGCAACACTAAACTGCCGGTGCAGCCCCAGTGATGCAGAAAAATTGAGAGAGGCTCTCAGCCCTGAGGCTTATCCTTCATCTCCTACCTACTTGGCGTTAGCATAAGGTCTTTTATAATAAATAGCTTCTCAGATCTGTGGCATTATGTTCAAAGACAAAGGAGTTGTGTGTGTATGTTGGTATATTTACTCAAGCAGGAAAAAGTATTAAAGGGAACCTGAAATGATAATAGCTACTTTTATAGAGCTTACTAAGTGCCAGGCACTATCTAAACTATGTACTTGAATTTCCTCATTCAGTCCTCAAGGCAACCCTACCAATTGGACAATACTGCATTATTATTATTGTCTCCATGTTACACATGAGAAAACCGAAGCACAGCGAGGAAAAGTCTTTATCGCAAAATCACAGGCTGGTAAGTGGATGCTCTGATAGTCAAACCCAAGCAACGGTTCTTGGGCCCACACTCTTAGTATTTGATTAATAGTAGCTTACTAAGAAGTTCAGAAGGAGGCCAACTGGATTTGGAAGCCGGATACTGCTATTACTGACTACCTCTAAGAAACTAGGGCCAGTTACTTAACCACTCCAAGCTTCCATTTCTCTTCGTTAAAATGTAGGCCATATTAGATTGAGTTACATGAAATTTTTTAAGACATTTTTTTTGACTCATTTTTTTTATAAGACAAAAGCAGTCAAAACATCAGCATCAAACGTCAGCAATTTCATCTGGTTCCGCCTAAAAGCAACAGAAAGATAGGAGGGCACAGGCGTCAGAGAAAGGAGGCGCCAGCAGGGTTGTTGTGAAGGACAGATGAGGTCATGGCAGAGCCGTGCTTGACACACAGGACACACTTGCCTGAACAGAGCCCAGAGGCTGAAGTTAATTAACTCTTAGGAATTATGTCACCCCAAACAGATGGGTCAGCAGTGCCCAGTGCCGCCCTCGGCACTCAGGCCTGCCCAGGATTTCTCAATTTACGCTCTGGTCTCTGCTAAACAGCACACTCACTCAGCCTCAAAGCAGGAAGAGAAAGGAACATGAGTAAACTGTTGTAAAACACTTAAAATAGTGCCTGACATATTCTAGGTGCAACATAAGAGTTTGTTTAATAAATACATTTTTAAAATAAAACCTATTTATTGAGCTCCAATATGTGCTGGTCCCTAGGTAGAGTCTATCTCATATGACATCATAAAAGATTTCATTTTAATCCTCTGAAAATCACTGTCTCTGAGAAACTTAGCTAGATATCCACAGATAGGCCATATAAGTGTACTCTGTTCTGCTATAATTTAATAAGAGTTCTCATTTGCTTGGCTCAAAGTAATTTGTGTTTCAACTAAACATAAATCTCTCTGATTTATGTTTAAATCATATATGACTTAATATATAAGTCATATATTACTAGATTTTTTAAAAAATGATGGCTCAGGACAGGGCCACTGGGTTTTATCATGTCCCAAGATATTAATCAGCTTAAGCCCTGTTTTCCTTCCAGATAAAACATGTCTACTGTCTCCATCTGGTCTCTATCCTGCTCCAGAGATGTGAGCAGACTGTTTACAAAAAAATGTTTATTTCTTTTTCTTCCTGTTTTGAGGCTGAGTGAGTTACTTAGCAGTAACTATAGGGTAATCAAGAAATATGAAGCAGCGAGAGTGCCTCATACAGCCCTGGGTACTGCTAACCCAGGGGATCCAAGCAATATAACTCTTTTCAGAGGCACCTGGAATCTTCTTGGGGCTTTGGCCCTCTCTGTGATGGCTCTCACAGAGAGCCATCAAATGATGAGAGATAAGGATCAGGTAATAAAAAACCAGTGATAACTAGTTCTGCTGTAGAGGCAGTATGGTATTAGTGGTAAGGATAAAGTTTCTAAATGGTTCCTTTTAAAATAAAATCTTTTTCCCAGGGTAAGTCAAAGATAACTATCCTCTTACTCAGCCTTTTTGTATCATCATTTGAGAAAACTGCTCTCTCACCTATTAGCAGCCAGTCAAAGCAGCACTGAGTTCCTCTGAGTGAGGAAAGGCTTGTTTTCAGAACAATCTGGGAGCTGACTCATAGTAAGAGAACCCAACTTAAAAGATTAGAAGGCAATTTAACAGGCCACTCAGGATAAAGAGTATTTCTCCAGCACCCCAGCACCCAGAGGCAGCTCCAGTTCCGTTACTTCAGCAACTCTTTTATTATTCTTCCAAGTTTATTTTATCCCAGCCCTGCAGAAAGAGGACTTTGCAAGTCAAGACTTGCTCCTTCAACAAACAAATATTCTTCTTCCAGAAAAGTTGGAAAACTCGTTTAGTTGGAAGACATGAAGAAATTCACTTTTCTTCTAGGGAAAGAGTTGGGAGGAGTAGGAGGTGGAGTTGAGCTGGTGGAGACTGATGGCGAGAATGAACTTGGGCCCAGACCCTTCAGGACTCAGTGCAGAGCTGGCTGCAGAAGAGTAAGGAAAGAAAATGCAGCTAACTTCTATCTCTGTGAATGAGACCTGAGCCAATGGTTAGACTTTAGAGGAACAGGGCCAGCCAGGCCATCGGGCCTTAAACCTTGGATAAAACACTGAAAGCTGAGGACTTGGGGTCCTGAGGGTTCTCCCCAGAAGAATGATAGTTTGAGGGAAGAATGATAGCTTGCACACTCTCTTCATGTTTACACACAGAGGTTTTTCTTCCAGTAAATTCAAATTAAAGTGGAAGAAGTCACTAAGGGACAGCTGCCCATTCCTTGGCAGTGGAGGCAGGGAGACCACAGATATGCGCTGGGTATATATGTTTATATCACCTTTCTTAGCTCACATCAGTTCTGAGCTGCTACTTTGGTCCATGGAAGCAGGGATTTTGTTCGTTGTTGCATTCCTAGTGCCTGGGACATCATAGGTATTCAATAAACACTTCCTGGATGAGGGACTATAGTCAGCAATATTGTATTAACTATGTGTGGTGTCAGATGAGTACTAATTGGATGATCATTTCACAAGTTACATAAATGTCTAATCATTATTTTGTACACCTGAAACCAATATAATATTGTATGTCAACTGTAACTAGAAAATAAATTTAGAAAACAAAAAAAAAAAATTTCATGAATGAATGAATGAGTGAATTACAAAGACTGCACTCTTTAGCTCTTGGATATAGTGGTCTCTGGAGTCTGAGAGACATGGGTTCTAATCCTGGCTGTTTTCTAGGCTTTGTAAGCTCAGGCAGTTTCCTGAATCTCCCTGAGCCTCAGTTTTCTCATCTGTAAAATGGGAGCTACTAAAACCTACTCCTCATGATTATAGGGTTTAAGTGAGATTATGTACATAAAATGCCTAGTACAGAGCCCTCTTTGAATACTGTTATTTTTTAAAAGCAATAATCCAGAAGTCAGCTGAGATCCCTGTTCTTTGTGATTCCAGTGGCTGGGCTCAAACCCTCCCCGCTTATAGTGAAAGGCCCAGTGCACTTTCACCTTTCACATCTCTTCAGGAATGTGATGCAAAAGGTAGTGGTGTGGGATGGTGAGTGAGGTGGGTGGCATGTTTTTCAGTTACCTCTGATTCCGAGCTCCTATTTTTGCTAAATCCTTAACCGCCCTTTCAAAATAGATCCTCTTCTCCACCACAACTGGCTATTTTGTCACCACACTCTGTTCTAGTCCCTCAGAGCGCTCATCACTAACTTTTTTGAGTTCAGCTTTTTATTGAACATGTTACAAAAGAGGGTTAGTCAAAAAGGCCAAAGCCCATGTCATCGTCAGACCCCTCAACGTTCTTCTTTCTTTGCTTCTACTCTCTTCTCCCGTGCTGGGGGCTGTGGTGCAAGAAGGAGCAGGACATCCTGCTGGGCAGGGCCACCAGCCCCCACGTTGTAGGTGAGACGCCCAGTGTTGAGGTTGGCCAGGGCCATTGCAAACTAGCCTGGCCACAAAGATTTAGCATTTACACTGGCTGCTGTAACGAGGACATTGACCTTATCTTCTGGGACTGTCACCTCATTGTTGTGCAGGATGAGGACCAGAAGATGTGAGCTTTGAGATGGAAGCCCTAGTACAGAAGAGTACAGTGCTGGTGGCTGTCAGGCCTGGTGCTACATAATAGCTGGCCTCACCTCAGTGCAGCCATTACTTCTTTGGAAGTATACATCCAAAGTGTTGCCAGAGAATGAAAGAGTTCTAGTATAGTCACAGGAAAGCATTCCATGACGTTCAAAGCCACGCAAACAACACCACGTAAGCATTTATTAAAGCAACACCGAGCATTTATTAAAGCAAAGAAAAAGAATACACTCCCAAAATAATGGGTGTGGGCAGGCCAAGAAAAAGGGCAACTGCACTGAAGAGCAAAGAAGCTTAGGATTATATTTGAATGAGGGCATGAAATATTCAGGGGTGGCATTACAGGAATTCCCAGGGAGGGTCCCTGCTGTTGACCACTCTTTCCCTTTCAGAGGTGGGATTCCCTTGTAAGAACTGTCATGGTGACATAGGATGGAGATTTTTCCCTGCCCACAATGCTAATAGTATTATAATCTTACAATTAGCTGTAGCTCCACCTTTTCTTTTTTTAATTTATTTATTAGTTTCAGGTGCAAAATAATAGTTAGACATTTAAACCCCTCATAAGATGATAACCCACCCCCCAAGCTACTACCCCTCTGACATCGTATACAGCTGTTACCATACCATCGACTATCTTCCCTATGTTGTACTCCACATCCCGTGACTATATTCACCTATATATGTAGTTACAGTTGACATACAATATTACCGTACTTCAGCTTCAGGTGTATAGCGCAGTGGTCAGGCATCTACACGGTCTATGAAAAAAAAAGGTGAAGGCATTAAGAAATACAAATTGGTGGTTAATACAGTATGGGGCATATAATCAACAATGTTGCACCTTTTCTTAAGAATGATCTTACCTCCTCTTTTCTTCGTTTTCCGCACTTCCTCTTTCCCTTCCTTCCCCTTTTTTCCCCAGAGCCCTGTTCTTTCTGCGTCTGTAACACCAGCACCTCCATGGCAGCTGTGGAAAGGGCTCTAATTTTAATATTATATTAGTTTATTATTTATTGGTTGCCTCCACCAGTACAGTCAGCTTCCTGCCTGTCTATTCTGTGTCTCACTGTCCATGTATCACTTACCTGTGCACAGGCCACACGTAATAATAATAATAGCAAACATTTATGGCCATACAGTAGTGCTCTATAATTATTTCTGCATTGGAGGAAATTGATCAGTTTACGGATCGTTTTGCCATCTTGGACTTCTGGATCTGGTTCTTTGCCCAGGCGCAGAAGTCAACCCTTTTCCTCGAATTCATCCAAATGATTATTCACAGGAGGACTTGGTATTTCACATAATTCACCAAAGGTTTAGGCAGATGGAAGGATTCACATCGCAGTGCCACAAGCAATTTAAAATGAAACATCAGACAACTTCTCTTCAGAAGTTTCCATTTCTACCACCTGGGCTCTAACCCCCACCAATCCTCCCCTCAGCCTTCCTGCTCTCGAACAAAGAACTAGATCCCTCCCGATTTCTCCTGCGGAACAGCCAGCTCTCCTCAGCCACAACCTCCCAACCTCAGGTCCCAACAGGAGCTTGCAGCCAAGGACTCTGAGATGGCCAGCAAAGCGGTCTCACTTCGATTCTGATTCCGAAAGCCTTAGGCTGAGGCCCAAAGCCTTCCCTTTTTCTGGATGACGGCCCCACGCACAAGCTGCTGCTTCTCAGGCTGACATGACCTACTCCAGACCCTGTATGAACCCTTTTGAGCCTCCCCTTTGTGTAAGCAAGCTCTGCGCTAAAGGGGCCATCTACGTTGTCTAATTTCTTTCTCTGTCCCTGCCCAGTCACCACCCTCTGTAGGAAGAAGGGATTTGATATAAATTATGCCTCTCCTTAGAAGGTAGGAAAAATGACAAGACCATTTATTAGTCCTAAATAACGTTGGTTTTTCTCTCTGCTACTGCTATTACTAGTACTAATTGCCAATCTGAATCAATTCATACTGGTCCAGTGGGTGGGTCTGCAAAGCGGGCAAAAATGGCAGAACAGCATGGGCCGGGAGGGGGGGAAGATTCTTAGGGAAAAAGAAAAAAACTATAGATCCCTATTCATTCTATTACCAGAGGATATCAGATAATTTAAATACATAAGTAATGTTTCTATTTTATTTTGGTCATTTAAAAAAAATCATGTTTAGACTCAGCCGGCCGTTCTAAGCCATGGACTTTCCATCCTAGAACTGTGGCTCATTTGGTCCGTAATCTCGCAGAGAAGGCCCCAGCACTGGTAAACACAGCTGTGACTTACTAGAAGCCTCGATTGGCCACATTTTGGCACTATGCTAAGTTTCAGTACTCCTCCAACCCCTGCTGAGATCCGTAGGGCTATCCAGAGCTTGAAAACAATAGTCAACGGTGCTCAAACTGGTAGCTTCAAACAGCTCCCAGTGAGGAAACTGCTGAATGGTTGGGTGGCCACTGAGATGTGTGGTTTTATGTGGGCAACACCATAGGAAGGGCGGCATCATTGGCTGTCAGGTTTGTAGACCAACCTCTTACGTCGGTCTCTTTGGGGTTTATTATTTGAATGTTCTTGGACCATGTGTGATCAGACTGGTATTTGAATAAAATGTGTCAAAATCAGTATTTTCTATATGAAATACTGCATGGAAGGTCACATATTCTCTTGACATTAAGTTGGATTGTCTTTTGCTTTAATGATGTTAATATAGTTGTAAATGCACGTCTGTGCTTAGCCTGAAATTGGAAAGGGTATATGTAAATATACCAACCTGTTACAATATTTATGAGGATAACATCTTAATTTGAAGGTTGGAAATAATGTTTACTTCCAGAAAAGTTGGGGGAAAGGCCTTGAGAAAGCTAGAACTTGCTACACAGTAGGAGAAATAGTAATACCATGCAACAAAGTTAAATCATTTCAGTAGTATAAAGAATAAAATTTGAATGGTTTCTCTTTGCTAAAATCAGAAAAAGTCCTTTTTGACAACATCTATGTCTGTAAATGTTAGGCTACTTGCTGGTATTCTATGTATCTTTATAAAATCTTTAATTCCAGGACAAAGTGAAAGCCATGACTAAATTTTTTAATCTAATTTAGATATGTGTATTTTTAATCTATCCGGTCTTATGATTTTTAGAACCTATCTTTGCAAAACTAAAATACCTTATGGATATTTAAACAGGGTTATAACTCCGTATTATCCATGGGTCTAAAGAGCATATTATGTCCTGAAATAAACAGAAGTGATTAGTTATCCAAAAAAAAAGAAATCATGTTTATACAGGTATAATTTACATATAATAAAATTTACCAGTTTTAAATGTATAATTTAATGAGTTATTTTACAATTGCCCAGATCCTAGTGACTATCATTAGAATCATCCTATAGAATATTTCTATTACCCCAAAAGGTCCCTCAGGCCCCCTTGCAATCAAACCCCTCTCCCACCTCCTGACCCCCAGCCTCTGGCAACCCCTGATCCCCAGCCACTATAGTTTTGTAGTTTGGCCCATTTTTAATTAAACATCTTAGCCACCATTGCTGGAGAACTGCTAAGGTGTTGCCAGACTGCTGGGCTCAGCTGGCTTTCTCATGCCGAGGAGTCGAAGGCCAGAGATGACCAATGTTAGGACTGGGAAGGCTGCAGTCAGCGGCTTCAGGATAACATGGGGCTGAGCTAGTCAGGGCGGGAAGGACTGCTAAATCATGAGGCTTCACAGCCCTTGCCAAGAATGAGGAACAGAGAGAAAAGACAAAGGCCAATGCAGTCTAGAGGGAGGAGTGGAAAAGGCCACACAGCCAGTGGAGATGGGAACTTGACTTAAAGGCCCTGAATTGTGTTGCAATTCAACTGTCAGACCCAAATCCACACCAAGCCCAGGCTGCTCTCAGCACTTCCTCTTGTCAGGGGTGTGCTTCCCACCTACCTGCCAGTCCCCACTTCTCCTTTCTGCAGGAGACTGCAGGCAATGCTCCAAGTGCGTCTTGGTTTTGGGGCCACCCCCCTATCCACCTCTGGGGCTGGGGGCTCAAACTGGAAACATTATACCAGCTCCTTTCTCTTCTAGGCCTCTGTCTCCAAGTTCATGCCCCTGTCTATGAGTGGGACCCCTTGCAGGGGCGTTTGAATTTTAATTAGGAGAAGGACAAGAAGGAAGTAAATGAACATGTATTGAACATCTTGTACCAGAGGGGAGAAAAAATTCGAACAGTTAAGAAAGACAAAATGAAAAGTAATAATGTCTCTCTCTGGGTCTCGATGCCTAGTCTGTCCCCAGGAGCCAACATTGTCAAACATTTCCTGTATGTCTGTTGCAGAGCGAAAGAGGGGATATTGTTTTAAAGCAGCATGATAAATGCGTGGCTCTGCACCTTCACTTTATCACTGTATAATCCATGGAGCTCTTTCAGTGCCAGCATATATATTAATTTTGATATAATTTCAACCCTACAGAAAACATGCAAAAATAATAAAAGAAACTCCTGTATACCCGTGACCCAGCTTCACCAATTATTTACATTGCACCTCTTTGCCTTTCATTTTCTCTGTATCTATCTGCATGTTATTTTTTCTGAACCATTTCAGAGTACCTAAGAGACTTTGTAACCCTTACCCCTAATTACCTCAGTGTATATTTGCTAAGAATAGAACTTTCTTTTACATAACCATAGTTCAATTATTAAAATCAGGGGATTTAACATTGATGCAAAACTATTACCTGATTCACAGTCCATACTTAAATTCCACCAGTTATTCCAGTAATATCCTTTTAATTGGATCCCCCAGTCCAGGATCCAATCCAAGATTACATATCACATTTAATTGTCTTATCTCTTTAGTCTCCTTTTATGTGGAAGAATTCCTCAGCCTTTGTCTTCTAGACCTTGACATTTTTAAAGAGCACACACTAGTTATTTTGTAGAATATATCTCAGTGTGGTTTGGTCTGATGGGATGTTGTATCTTTCTCAGTGTATAATTTCAGGAAGCACATGATGTCATTTTCTCTTTACCCATTATTGGTGCCTTTAATTGTGATCACTTAATTAGGGTGATGTCTGCCAGATTTCTCTACTTGTCAAATTACTATTTTCCCTTTGTAATGAAGGTGATTTGTGTAAAGATCGGGTGCCTCATCAAACTTTTATCTATTTGTTTCTGCATCCATTGATGACTTTCCAACTCTATCATTTATTATAGTTGATATTCTACTGTAAAGAAGTTGGGTTTTTTAGCTGGTGTTCTACTGTGAAGAAGAGCTTTCCCTTCTCTGCCATTTATTTATATGTTTGTTTGTTATATTAACATGTGCTCTTAGAATCTTATTTTATTCAATGAGTTATAATCCAATGCTATTATTTTTATTTATTTTAATGCTCAAACAGTCCCAGATGGCCAGTGTCTCTTTGATATGTCCCCATGATTCTTTGAGCACTTCCTTACACTCTTGGGCAACAAGATGTTCCAGGATCATCTTACATTTTCTATTTGACAGCCCTGGAATCAGCCTTTTTTCCAAGGAGTCCTGGTTCCTTTAAGTGGAGAATGGTATTTGGAAATCAAGATCAGGGTGCAAGCAGCACATATGTTTTTACTTAACTTATTTGTCAGCTGAGTATTAGTCTATTGTGTGCATGTGACATAATTTATATAACCACCTGTTAATGGACATTTGTACTGTTAACAGTTTCTTGCTATTACACATGTACTGCTGTGAATATTCTTGCACATCCGAAGGTCTGACAGTTAGTTTGCGAACTCATCCTAGAAAAAGTGCTACATACCTCATTACTTAAGATCACTATGGTCACCTTTGAAGTACTCCTCTTGGGAAACTATGCACCAACGCCAGCACCTAGTCCACCCTTCAAAGTGATTTTGGAACTCTTCTTGGAATGGTCATCAGAGCTGTCGTTGTATTACCCTTGATGTCCTGAATGTCGTCAAACTGTATTCCTTTCAATATTTCCTTTATCTTCGGGTAAAGAAAGAAGGCACTGGGGACCAGATCAGGTGAGTAGGGAGGGTATTCCAATACAGTTACTTGTTTACTGGCTAAAAACTCCCTCACAGACAGTGCTGTGTGAGCTGGTGCATTGTCATGATACAAGAGCCATGAATTATTGGTGAAAAGTTCAAGTCATCTAACGACTTCACGCAGCCTTTTCAGCACTTCCAAGTAGTATACTTGGTTAACTGTTTGTCCAGTTGGTACAAATTCATGATGAATAACCCTCTGATATCAAAAAAAGGTCAGCAACCTCGTTGCAACAAGTTCGCGAACCTGCTTGTCAGATCTCGTATACCTGGCTTACATTTGGGACGGTATCTGTAGAACAAATTTCTAGCAGTGAAATGCTGGATTAGGTTTATGCATTTAAAAATGTGATAGATGTTTCCAATTATTCCTTGAAAAGATTAGAAAATTGTACTGATTTTCTACTCCCGTCAGGTATGTATGGGAGTGTCTTTTAACCCAAATCTTGCTAACTCTAAATATTATCAAATTATTTAATTTTGTAAATTTGATTAAGGTTTTGAATGCATTTATTGTGCTATGAGTGATGTTGAATATCTTTCTTTGATTTATTGGCCTTTTGTATTTCATACTGCCTGGTCAAATCCTTTTCTCAGAAATATACATTCTCTGTATTCTTAAGAAATGTAGACAAAATTTTTGTCAATTTATTTTATGACACTGCTTAGTGTGATTTTTTTTTGCCATAGGAAAGTTTTAAACATTTATAACAACCAACTTATTGATATTTTGTGGCTTCTAGAATATTTTGTGGCTTCTAGAATATTTTATGTTCTGATTAGACAAGCCTTCCCTATTACAAGATTATAAATAAATTTCACTCAAATTTTCTCCATATAATTTGTATTTTCCTTTTTAGGTTTAATGATCCATTTAGAATTGCTTTTTGTATGAAGAACAAGGTAGGAATTCAGCACTACTTCTCTCCAGGGGTCTAGCTTATTGTTCTAGCCATTTATTTATAAATCCCTTATTTCTCACCACACAATGCCACCTTCATTAGAAACTTTATTCTCATTTGTTTTGAATCTATTTCTGCACTCCATTTTGTTTAATTTGGGTCTTTTTTATTCTCCAAGAAAAAAATTATTTTAATTATTGTAGCTTCATAATATGTTTTGCTTTCTGGAAGACAATAGATGATCTCATTTAAACCTCAAAATAATTCAGGGAGAAGACTATTTCTCCATCATTCTAATAAGGAAAGGAAAACGAGGTGAAGCAACTTGTCCCAGACTGAGGAAAAATTAGAATTCTGGGACCAGCAACAACCTTTCCATCTCTCTCCAGGGCTTTTTTGAATGACACCTTATTAGGACTCAGAAGAGTCATCAAGTTTTTCCTAGGACAATCAAAGGTCTTGCTATTTATTAGTTTTGTTAATCTTACAGAGTCCCAATTAATAGAAACATTTCTTGCTCTATGTAATAAATGTTTCCGAAAGGTTGTATTAACCAATTTTTACAAAGTGAATTCTTTTTCAAATGAACAAGAGAGGGTCTCTGCTGAAAGGAACTCTTTAAAGATCCAGTACAGCCCAGTCCTTGTGCAATTGTAAAATTCGCTCCTTATCTGTTTTGTGATCAATATTTGGAGAGGATACCTGGGTCTCTTGAAAAGAGGCATACCCATGCTACTAGAGTCCGATCACGTTGTGGCAAGTGTGCATGAAGACCGGAGATACTGTGAAAGGAGCAAGAAGGTTGCACTCTAAGGTAAAAATCAGGGCTTCCTGGAGAGAACATCCTTCTTCTTTCTTCGCCAGCATCTGATACTCACTGAATGTCGTCTGGTAAAAATGACCCGCAAGACAAATGATGGTATCAAGTGTCTGAGAAACCAGTTCATCTTCCTTAAACAGGAAACTTGAAATTGCTGTGTAGGGACAGTCAAAGGGCGGAAAAGCTGCTGAAGAAACTGTTTTCCACTGGCCCTCCTCACTGAGGTGCTGTGGTTTTCTGCAACAAGATCAAGAAGGTATCTATTGCACCTAGATGTTTACTGATACTGGAAAGCTACTATTTAGATAGCATCGATTCACGGCTGGTCTGTGCTTTGTTAATCTCATTGGATCCTCACATATCTGTTTTATTATATACAACTTTCCGAGGTAAAGACATTTTTAAATGCAAAACAATATATCTAAGGGGGAAAACAGCAATACAGAAATGTATTAGGTGGAAAGTGAAACTTCACAAGGCCATTCACAGAAATCAACTCTGCTGAAATATTTTTCCACTTAGTACTATGTCTTGAAAATATATCCGTGTCAGTTCTTATTCTTTTTAACAGCAGCTTTACATCCTTTTGGATGGATATATCACTTTTTAATCATTTCTCCATTGATAGTTTTTCCAAATTTTGGCTGTTATAGCAGTGCTGTAATAAATATATCTTCGTACACAGGTCAAGAATTTAATAAAAATTTCTAGAAGTAGAATTGCAAGTTCAAAAAGTGTGCAGGTGTAAGTATTGTAATAGTTATTGCCAAATTGCTCTCCAAAATGTTTATGTTTTATAGGCATACTCAGGATAAGTTCTTCTGTGTCTGGTCAACATAGGGCTGCCATTCCTCTCTGAGCCTGGGAGTCCTCCAGTCTCTTGTAATCACAATAAGATGAAACTGTGGGATCCTAGAGACAGGGTCTTGCTCTCCCTTTATTTTGCTGTCAAATGCATGCAAAGTGGTATCCAGGTACTTAATGCTGGCAGATGGCCGGTGGCCTGTCCCTGAGCCTTTATGAACACAGTCAGTTTGCGGTACTGAGGGGATGAGGTATCCTGATCCATTTTGTTGTTTTCCTCAGATCAGAAGTTGTAGACCCATGGTGTCATCCAATTACAATGCTCTCATTTCTTTGGGGGTACTGAAAGGAAAGTGGACAGGTATTCCTAACATGTATAGAATTATAAAAAGTGTGATTTCCAAACATAGGGCCTAAAAGCCCTTTTAGGCTAGGGCTTTCCAGATATCCAGTGACTGGATACTGCCTTCCAATGCCTGGCTCAATTACAGGGAGCAGCCCAGTGTGGCTGGATAAGCCATTGATAGCTGACAATTTAACATATAAAATTAATTACAAATTATTTTTTTCACATCATTGTTAATCCAACATGGGAGTATAGTAAAGAAGATTAAAAGGAGCAAAAGGAACTTGGCACACTTAAATCAGGCCTATTTACTCGAAACATAATCTGTGGCATCATACTCGTACGTGTGACAGGCAATGCCTGTCCAACAGCCAGAGCACTTGGACTGCCAAGAATGCATCCTCCTTTATTTTCTAAACAGGAAACAGAATGGATTCTGTTTTACTATCTTCTGCTGATCAGGATTATTAACCACCGTGTGCCAAGTACGGTCAGATTAGAAGAGACTGTAAAGCTTTAAGTAATTAATCCATTCAAATAAAATTAACCCACTGATGTGACAAATGTGTGGGCTTGGATTTCCACATCTTGGTTGGATGAACTTAAAGCATCAAAACTCCCAAATAAAATAATTAATACATTTTATGAAAAGTGCCCATATACCTTCCATGCAACTGAAAACTTATTACCAGAAATAGCCCCAAAATAACAAGAAACCTGTTTTCGAATTTATATAGGAAATAGGGTGTACAGCCTTGAAGTCAGATTAGAGCACCCTAATGGGGTAAACCACTAGTAAAGCCATGTATGCGCAGTGATCAAAGTCCTACATCATCTGAGTTCAGCTCAGTTTCTATCGCTGTTCGAGTTTTTCCATAGGAACAAACTCCTGTATTAAATGCAATTAAAAGCTCAAATACTGCGTCCAACTACAGATGCTCTAAAAATGATTCACCAAAGCACCAGGACTGTTGATTCATATTTTAACGTTCTGAACACCAGACCGTCACTGTACTGACGTGCAGTTACAAACATCAGGTTCCTGTCAGTACTGCCTGTCTCACTTACACTCAGTCCTATGCTCTGACTCAGCCTTGAACCAAGGTAGCCGTATGCAGTGCTATAAGCGGTAGCACAAAAGGTTTCATATGAAGTCATGCTAGTTGTAATGCTGTTGTTTATACATTAATTAGTAGTCATTATTATTAATCCTAACCACCACTCGGGAATGGTGGGACATTGAAAACCTCAGAGATGTTTGGGGGCTCTGAGAGCAGAGAAGATCTGTGCCTACGTCCTGAGTGATCTGCTTGCTGTCAGCAAGCCCGCAGCAGTCCTGTGGGCATGGTGACTGGGAGTGTACGGTCCCCAGTGTCCCTCAGCCCTTCTGGAGAGCATCAGAAGTGACTAGCAGAGGCTCCAAGAACCAGAAGGAGCCTCTCAGCTGGAATGAGGGGACTCCACCAGCAGAGGAGGCACTGGCTTTATAAGCCCGAGAGGCCACGGAAGGACCATGGGTAGCAGCAGCAAATGCTGCAGGGAATGAGGACAATGACCAATGAATAACCAGGCAGAATGGGTTGACCTATTAGTAGAGGGAAGCAGATAACAGCACAGACTAGAGCGTTCCCCCATCTCTTACAAAACTTAGCCACAATTAATTTACCAACCACATATACAGAGTTTTCATTATGCCTTTATTATTTGTGATAGGGGCCCTACCTCTTTTATATATTCACTTGACAACATCTACCTTGATATCTCTAGTCTTTCTGTCATTTTCAGTGCACAGTGCTGCTGTAAGATGAGGCTTGCTAATAATAGCATCTAATACCTGCAATATTGGCTGTATTCAAAATCAACTGCTTTTCGATGCTAAAATCTTTATCCCACCCACAGGGATGATGCTCTAAACTGTCCTTTATTTATTTATTTTTAAACTGTCCTTACTTTTTATTTATTTATTTTTTTTTTAAGGCGAGTGCAGCTCACGGTGACCTGGCTGGAATCAAACCGGCAGCCTTGGTGTTATTAGCACTACGCTCTAACCAACTGAGCTAACTGGCCCAGCCACCCCCAAAACTGTCCTTACTTTAAACTAGTGCTCTTTGTTTTGTCATATTAATGCCTCCCTGCTTTGATATAAGTGAATCTGCTATCTGAGCTAAGCTCAAATTCCACACTGACCATGTTCCACCCGTTCTCTTTCTCTTCTACCCATATTCATAGCATGGCTTTCACCACCACTACTTATAAGCAGAGGAGTTTATATTTCCATATTAACTCCACTCCATTCTACTACAAATGGCTGAAACTTCCAGTGGTATTTTTATTCTCATTTGTTTCAAGTGTATTCACAATCACTCACTGAAGCCTTTTTACAATAGCCGCATTAATGTCAGACAATTCTAACATCTCTGTCAGCTTAGTCTTGTTGATTGTCTTTTTTCACTCAGTTTGAGATCTTTCTGGTACTTGGTACAATAAGTGATTTTTTGTGTTTGAAACCTGGACATTTTGGGTGTTGTATTGTGAGGCTCTGGATCTTTTTCACGCTCTGTGTTTTAGCTTGCTGCCTCTGATACCACTTGTGAAGGGGAAGGTGGGAGTAAGGGTGCTACTTCATTATAGCCAAGAGGAGGTAAAAGTACAGATTGCCCTCTCAGCCTTTTTTTTTTTTTTTTTGTAAAACAAAGTGTTTATGGAAATTTTCGAATTTCGTATACAAAAGTGGAGAAAACAATGCAATACAATGTATGCACACATACCTATCACACTATCTCAACACTGCCAATACCTGACCATTTTTCTTTCATCTACTCCCCACCCCACTCTTTTTTTTTTTTAAGCTGGATTATTTGAAAGCAAGTTCAAACTTTGGATATAATATGATTCCATATAATTTCACCCGTAAATACATCAGAATGTATCTCTACAGATAAAGCTATAAAAAATACCTGCAATACCATTATAACACATGTAACAAAATTAGCAATAATTTCTTAGTATTCTCTAAAACCCAACCTGTGTTCAATATTGCCCAGTTGTTCCTGAGATTGTTTTCTACAGTTGATTTGTTTAAAACTAGATCAAAACAGGTTTCACGCATTCGTATTGCATCTGATTGATAGTTCTCTCAAGCCTTTAAAATTGATAATATTTTCCTATTTCCATTTTTCCCCCTGGCCATAGATTTATTGAATAAAACACGTCATTCAAATATAAATTTTCCTATTTTATGTATTTGACTGACCGACTCTGAGTCTTTTAGCACGTTTCTCTATCCCTTCCATTTTTAAAAACTGAACTATAATTGGCATATAACTGTGTTAGTTTAAGGCATACAACATAATGATTCGATATATGTATATATTGTGATCACTATGAGAAGTGTACTTAACACTTCATTCCAGATGGGGGAGGAGAGGTGAGGGGTGGTCTAAATTCTCCCCTCAATCTTTGCTGGTGTGGGGCCACAGTTTTCCTGTGATGTTTGCTTAGGATAGAGGGGTTGTCCAGAAGTTTTCTGTCTTGCTAAGCTGCCCCTTTCCTGGTCTTTTGCCTAGAGTTGGGGTGTCAAAACTTTTTTCAACGTTTTTCACCAAGGGCCATATGCGGTAAAATACACAAACAGCCGGACCACTCACTCGAGGTGAAGTACGTATTGCCTCACCTGGTTTATTTAAGTAAACTAAATATATTTTTGGAATTTGCTGCAGGCCAATTAACAATGGATTGCGGACAGCAGTTGGCCCGCAGGCCGCAGTTTTGACACCCCTGGCCTAGAGAGAGCAGGCTTTTCTTGAGGGTTTTTTTCTTTTTTCTTTTTTGTCTGCACCCATTGGAATTTCCAGGTGGCTCAGTTCTTCAACTACAAGTCTGGAAGACATGAAGCAAAAAGAAGACCCAGGAGGCTCACCACAATATAGTTCCTTGGGTCTCATGGTCCCTAACCAGTCTGTCTTCTTAAGTTTGTTTTATATATAATGTCCAGGGTTTCTAGTTGGACTTAGTACAGGAGGAATAGAAGAATTTATGCATTTTTACTGCTGCCTGTAAGGGATATTTTTATAACAAGATTAAGAAAACATTACAAATATTTTCTTCATCAATAGTAGCAGCAGCACTAATCAAGCACATGAAGATGTATGGGAGAGAAAGCTATTCTACTCTCTCATGGGTTCACTTCTATATTGTTTATTTGATAACTAAAATTATAAGGAAATTCACAGTAGTTCTGTCCATTTGTGTGAGGATTATGAACATTACTACCAGCTAACTTAACAAATCTAGCTTTTCTCCTCTTGTTAATCTAATTGGAGCAAAGTTATAACTAATGCTTCTTTCTTTTAATCAAGCATTACTGTTTTACTAATAGGTCCAAATTTAGTAATTACATATCTTTCTAATTATATAAAATCATTGTAATAGAATGTTTACCATTCTATACGCATTTCCATTTTAATGGCTCTATGCCGTCTTTTATATATAAGCATACCTATATAAAATTAATCTCTTTTCTACTCTTATAATTTAACCCTAAAATTATTCTTGGCTTCAAGTACTATAAATACAATTTAAATTAAATTTAAATTAAATTGGATTGTGATTCTACTAACAGAAGCTCATTACTTCTTATTTACTAAGAAAGATTTTAAGAATTTTTAATTCATATTACTTTATGTAATTTTTTGGGAGGGTGGTTCAATAACAGTAGTTATTTTTTGTTTTTCGGAGCCAAAAGCTTGGTGATATTCACATTTAAAAGTATTACTATAGTTATTAGGTTGGTGCAAAAGTTATTGCGGTTTTTGCAATTGTTTTTAACCTATTAAACCGCAATTACTTTTGCACCAATCTAATACCTGGATAGTAATAAATTTGATTACTTTTCCTATGTTATCCACATTTCACACAAATCATATCAATCTTCAAGTGATCTTAAAATAGTTATCCCACATGACTGTATTGTCCAGTCTTACATTTACTGATGCTGTCTTGTCCAGTCAGCATGACTGTCTTGTCCGGTCTTAAATTTACTAATGCAGATCAGATGACTACCATTTCAAACCTGCATTGAGCAATAATCAATATAGTAATAATAATAGTAATAATAGTAATAACATGTAGGCTCATCAAAAATATTACATTTGGTTATATTTCAGTAATCTTTATCTCTACTGCCCTTTTAATAACATGGTTAATTCTGAAAATTTCAAAAATGAGTACATAGGGGCCAGCCCGGTGGCTCAGGCGGTTAGAGGTCCATGCTCCTAACTCCGAAGGCTGCCGGTTCGATTCCCACATGGGCCAGTGGGCTCTCAACCACAAGGTGGCTGGTTCAACTCCTCGAGTCCCGCAAAGGATGGTGGGCTGTGCCCCCTGCAACTAGAAGTGGCAACTGGACCTGGAGCTGAGCTGTGCCCTCCACAACTAAGACTGAAAGGACAACAACTTGACTTGGAAAAAAGGCCTGGAAGTACATACTGTTCCCCAATAAAGTCCTGTTCCCCTTCCCCAATAAAGTCTTTTAAAAAAAATTGCTCCTAACAAGATTTTCAAACTTTTTGTTGGGTAATAATTCATAGAAGTCATGTGATGTTATTAATTGGTCAATGATGTGATCAGACGGATGCAAACACAGCCTCCCCCCTCCAGGCAGTTCTCTGTGATAGTGTTGGAAAAGTCAGCTTTGAATCACGCTTTGAAAAATGTGTAATTAACTCTACTTCGTAAGCTTTTAACTAATTTTTATAATCATCCCTACGTGGCTACTCATTTTAGGATTATTAGGTCCATTTTGGACTCTGGTCATGACTGCTTTCTATAGTATAAATCTTCTACCATTAACAGCCTTACCTCATCCCAGGGCAAGTGTAAGATCAGGATTTGTTTACATTAATGTGAATCTAATATCTCCTAGAGAGGAAAAAAACAAAATGAAACACTTAAACCCTAAACCTCTGTTTATAAGCCCTGACAACACTACTTATGGCAATCTAAGTTCTATGAAAAAATTATATTTTAAAAATAGTTGCTCTTTCAACTTTTGACCCACAAGGCATCATAATAATACCCACTGGAATTAATCAAACCTACTTAAAAAGAAGATATACAGAAGGCAAATAAGCATATAAAAAGATGCTCCACATCGTGTCATGAAGGAATCGCAAATTAAAACAACAATGAGATACCACTATATACCTGTTAAAATGGCCCAAATCCAAAACACTGACAACACCAAATGGTGGCAAAGATGTGAAGCAACAGGAAATCTCTCATTCATTGCTGGTGGGAATGCAAAACGGTACAACCATTTTAGAAGACAGTTTGGCCGTTTTTTACAAAACTAAACATACTCTTGCCATATGATCCAGCAATCATGTTCCTTGGTATTTACCCAAATGAGCTGAAATCTATGTTCACACAAAATCCTGCATCCGGATGTTTATAGCACCTTTATTCATAATTGCCAAAACTTGGAAGCAACCAACATATCCTTTAGTAGGTGAATGGATAAATAAACCATGACACACCCAAACAAAGGAAATTTATTCAGCACTAAAAAGAAATGAGCTATTAAGGTATGAAAAGACATGGAGGAAATGTAAATGCAGATTACCAAGTGAAAGAAGCCAATCTGAAAAGACTACATATTGTATGAGTCAAGTTGTTGTCCTTTCAATCTTAGTTGTGGAGGGCGCAGCTCAGCTCCAGGTCCAGTTGCCGTTTTCTAGTTGCAGGGGGCACAACCCACCATCCCTTGTGGGAGTCGAACCGGCAACTTTGTGGAGCTCAGCAGCAGGTCAGCTCAAGGTGCCGTATTCAATCTTAGTTGCAGGGGGTGCTGCCCACCATCCCTTGCGGGACTCGAGGAATTGAACTGGCAACCTTGTGGTTGAGAGCCCACTGGCCCATGTGGAAATCGAACCAGCAGCCTTTGGAGTTAGGAGCCTGGAGCTCTAACCGCCTGAGCCACCGGGCCGGCCCCTCTAATATACTTTTGAAAATTATAAATTATGAAATATTTCAATCTTTAAGAAAGTAGAGAAAATAATATAACAGACAACCATATATCCACCACTAATTTAAAAATAGATGTTAACATTCTGCCATAATTTGCGTCATTAGCTTTTTTTAAAGACAAGGTACATTGCATTTGATGGGACAAATCACATACTATTTGTAGGCCTTATCACCATGCATATCATCTCTGCTTTTTTTCCCTTGATCGGCAAATTTGTGAAAAACCATCAGTGCTGTTGGAAAAGACTCTTCTTCTTGGCCCTGGACCATTGTTCTAAGCAGTTTCTAAGCTGAAATATACGAGTATATATCTGGTATCCAGCTCTTTCTTCAAGAGTATGTAACCTAAAGTTGCCCTTAATTCCTCTTAAATAAAACATCATGACAATGAATTCATGACTAATTGGTCCATGGTCATACATAACTGTGGTTTTTTCAGTTGGATATCTTTTGTTTGAATGTAACCTTAACACACAAACAGAAAAGCACATAAATTATGAGGGTGGAGCTTGACATCACTCAGATCACATTGTATCTTATTAAATGAGAGAGAACCCAGATATGGCCATAAAAAACTAAAAATTGTCTCAGAACTTACTTCATATAATCTATAAATCTATTTACTTAATGTTTGTGAGATATAAAATTAAATATAAATTCTTATTTTACCAGAAGTAATATACATGGGTACAAATGCACATGAGTTAGTTAAGTATAAACTGGAAATAAATATAAAATTAAATTAATTTAATTTGTTTCCTGCAAACCCTTCTGCTTCCCTGAATAGCCTAGCCCCATTATTTTTAATATCTTGTTAGACCTCTAAAGTAAGATTAGTATATACAACAGCAAGAGCTATTATCCTGTATTAAAAGACAAACATTTAAGTATAAATAAAGTTAAAATTATTAATGTACCCTATAGAATTTTTACCTTGGCTTTACACTTAGGTAAATTACCTGATTTTATGATTCAAGACAGATACAGAACACGAAAGCCTCCTGAGTTAATTTAGCTTATATTAAAACTGAGATATGGAAATGTCCAGATAGGCTTTTATAGGTCCATAAACATAAAGGTTGGGCCTGACTTTATTGTTAGTTGTCAGCAGAATTGCACATGCATGTATCAGCACACCAACAAGAAGGGCCTCTGGTTCACTGAAAACTGAAAGGTTCACACCAAGAACACCGTAAGGCAGCTCACAACATCTTGTTTGACCATATCCCCATGGAATCATCAGGGATATTTTTTTCGAAAATCAAGCAATAAATGAAGGTTTGACTAAGATATCCTTAGAATGGTGGATTTCATCCTAGCAAATAGGACTCACGTAATTGGCCTGAACAAATACTTCCCAGTGTAAAGCATATTTAAAAGTGAAGATGAAATTCAACTAAATTGTGGATATATCCAGCTGAAATTAAAATGGAGATACTTTATTTTTGTCTTGTGGTGGGGGGCGTTATTTCAAACATACAGAAACGTTGAAAGAATGGTACAGTGAAAATCCATATACTTTCTACCCAGATTAAACAATTGCTAACATTTTGCCATATTTATGCCCTCTCTCTCTTTCACTCTCAATTTCTCTCTGTCTCTGTCTCTCTAGGCAGACAGGTAGATGATGATAGATGGATGGATGGATGGATGGATGGATGGATGGATGGACGGATAGATAGATAGATAGATAGATAGGTAGATAGATAGATAGAGTTATATAATTTATGTTTTGCTATGTCATTTGAAAGTAAGTCGTACATATTATGACAGGATGACAGGCCATCCTTAAATATTCTAGCAGGAATCGTCCATGAACAAGGACAATCTCTGACATAACAACAGTACTATTATCACACTTAAAAAGAAACCTAATAATCATTCCATAATAGCATCTATATACAATCCATATTCAAATTTCTTAAATAGTCACTTGTTATGTTCTTCAGTCTCTTTCGGTTTAGTCTAGACTTTCAGTCTAGTACTCCCACCCTTTTTTTTTCCTCAATGACCTTGATTTTGATGAGTCCAGAACAATTTTCTTGTGGAATGTTACATGGCCTGGATTTGTCTAGATTTGTCTAATTTGTCTCTTGATATCTTCTAATTCTTCTCTCTCCCCTGTACTTCCTGAGAACTGGAAGTTAGGTTTGCAGCCTTGATTAGACACAGGTTAAACATTTTGGAAAAGAAATACTTTATAGGTGATATTCTGTGCTTTTTTGCATCACATTAGGAGGCACATACAGTCAGGTTGTTGCACTATTTGTGAAGTTAATTTTGATCACTCAGTTAAAGTGGTGACCACCAGTTACTCTATTATAAAAGTACATTTTCTCTTTGCAATTCATAATTAATCTATGAATGGTACTTGGTTGCCATGAATATTCTGTTCACTAACAATCATTCACCTAATCATCCATTGATGATCCTTGATTGAATAAATTATTACATTTGAGTTACGAATTGGTGATTTTAAGAAACTGACTTTAATATTAGAGAATATGTAAGTCAAATCTCTGAAAATAATTATACTTTACTATGCTTCAACCTAAACTAGCACAAAGCATTTTTTTTTTTTTTGCCAGAGAACTGCTAGTAATGGCTTGAAACTCAAACAATGGGTGGTTCCTATAGCTCTCTGAGAATCTGTTCTATAATTAATATTCTCCTATAAACCTCGTCTTACTTACCCTCCATATCAGCAAAGCCTTAGTTGAGTAGAAGAATAAGCACAAGTATAGTCATAAAACTATTAAGAAAAGGTGCAGCATTTGGGTTAAGAATAAACGAGCTACCTTCTCTAGCTTAGAGTACAGTGTTTATGAAAGCCTCCATGGTTAAATAGTCCAAAGGAAGATTTAATAATTAATGAAAACAATCCATAAGACACTCACATACCATCTCTCTCCATATATATATATATATATATATATATATATATATATATATATATCCTCAATGAAAAATTTGCAATTCATAATATGATGGATTTTATTGGAACTTACAGAGGAGATGAGTCAGAACACAGTAAGCAGACTGAAAGGTACACTTAGATGGATCCAATCGTAACTCAAGCCAAGCACTCAGTTTACTTGGTGGTGGTTTGGGGAACCCTTGATTACTCTGAACTCACCCTACTCCTTTTCTAAGTCTAGTTAAACTGTACTTAACATTTCCTAAAGCATTTATGTTCACTCATAAAAGTGAAAAAACACAGGAGATTTTTAAAAAGTGCTAAAAGAAAATGACAAAAAAATTAAACTATAAAAATTAGTAAAGACCCAAACTTAACATCCGTAATGTAAAAAGTTAAACAGAACCATACACCCAAAATTTTATCAGTTTAAAATACCGTAACTAAATGAATAACTCATGAACAAGGAACAAAGTGAAGTCATCTATGTTGCAAAATAATGAGAGGATGTGTTAATAGGGAGAAGCCAACTTTGCCTAGAAACAGTTGTCTGAAATGGAATAAAGGTTAAACATGAAATATACTTTTAGCAAAAATAAATGCAAGCTTATTTTAACAGAAAAAAAAGGTACAGGTATTTAGAAATAGGAGACACTCTTTGTTTAAGAGTAAAAATACCAAAAACTCCTAGTAGGCATAGAGAAGGCATCGATTAAGTGGCTTAGTTCCAATAATTAACCAGTACTCTTAAATTGTTGGATGTATTGTAGAAGAAATAATCCTTATACAAGTTAGAGATAAGAAAATCAGATTTCTTAGCATACCTTCACTTAAAGGAGAAGTAAGATAGAAGGCTGGAAAGGTGAGATGGGAACCAGACCGGGGGTGGAGGGGGGGCACATTCTCCCATAGGTAGCAGGGAACCAACTAATGTTTTTGAGAACAGTGGCAATATAAAGAAGGAATTGTTGGGAGACAATTGGAAACAACTCTCTGAGAAATGATAATGACTACATTGGGGACATCCAATGTGCCAGGCTCTGTGCAGGTTCAGTGGATATTCTTTCTCTAAGCCTCAGGGGCACTCTGCAAAGTGAACGTTGTCCCTGTTTTACAAATGAGGAACAGGCTCAGAGGGCACATATCTCACCAAAGGCCACACTGCTGGCAAATTATGGAACTAAGATTCAAAATGAGTGTATTGACTCTGAAGCTGGCGTTCTTTTCTCTACCCCAAGCAGTGGCCATGAACATAGCACCTGCCACAGCTAATAACGTAGAAGGCCTGCCGTCTGTGCAAAGGAGAGTGTTGGCTGAGCGGAGGACTGAGGACCATAGATAGGGTTTCTGCCATCTTTCCAGGGACAGTGGTACAACTAGGGGATCCTCTTCCCCTTGCCCCAACCTTTGCCGCTGTATTAGCTGTATGACCTTGGAAAAGTCACTTTACCTTCACTCTAAACCTCTAAAGGCTTGGCAAAGGAATGAAGAAATAGGACACAGGGTATATATAGTCTACGTAAGATAGGAAGTGAGGTATTTACCTTTGGCCCTGAAATGGGCCGTCTAAAATTTTTTCTACTCTCACTTCCTTCTTACCTAGCCAACTACTATTGCCGCTGGAAGCATGGGTGGGGCAGATACACGCAAGGGAAAGAATTGGGAAGGCGGAGAGATTTATGGGGGGTTAAAAATGTCTTCTGGACTCAGAATATACAAAGAATATCATTTCAGAGGTTATTTAAGGAATAGAATTGGGGTCAGTGACCATTTCTGGGTATAGTTGCAAAATCATGTCTCTGGTTTCTCAAAGTCAAGTAAGTGTGCATATAAATCACCTAGGGATCTTATTTTTAAAAGATTCTGATTTAGTGGGTCTGTGGAAGGGCCTCAGATTCTCCCAGGTGGTATCATGCTGCTCGTCTAAGTCCATACTTAGTGTAGCAGTGACCCAGACTTCTGTAAAGGAGAAACCTCCGCAAAATGGCTTTAGAAGGTGTTGGTGTGGAGAAAACGTGAAGAACTAGATCAAATCATTTGTAGAGATGATATATTTCAATATTGATTACTTAATTCAACAAATATTTATTGAACATCTACTAATTTATTGGCATGCATGATCGAGGAAAAAGAGACCTGTTCTTGAGGAGTACCCTAACTTTCAGAGGGTGGAATCCAAGAACCAAAATGTTCAGCAACTAAGCAACCAAGAAAACTAGGCAGAGGGATGAAATGAGCCAGGGGTGACTCCTAAGCAGGAATCTCTGGAATTCCTCTCACTTCATGACCTCAAGCATGCAGAGCAGTAGAGCTGTTACCCCTGCCCTAAGCTCCAGGTGGACCTCAGCCAGGATGACTGGAACAGAGCAGGCAAACATGCTGCCACAGAGACACTCCCTTCTTCCCCAGGGAACCAGGCTCTCCCTGGCTCCCAGCCAGCCACCTGGGAATGCTCCAGTGCCAAAGGAGCCTGCTGCCCTCCCCGCTTGACTAATGGGGTTTTCTTCCCCATAACAGTTGACGTTTCTGTCTAACTCTGAGAAATCGTGGCATTCTATAAACTTTCCCACTGGCGATGGGACAAGGGAAGAAAAGTTCCTCTGGGTGGAGCCCTAAAAGGGGGAACAGTGTGGAAAGAGCCAGAGGTGGGGCACTGAACATGTCTGGGTTTGAATCCTGACAATTGTTTTCATCACAAAATGGAATTAATAATACCCACATCACTGTATTTTGTGAGAATGAAAATGAAATTGTTTATCTAGAATCATGGCCAGCACACGGACGTGGCGTACATGTTTGCGCCTCTTCCCCCTCTGCCCGAGGATAAAGACTAAAGTCTTCACTATGGCTCAAAGAGCCTCTCTGAACTGCCCTCCCTCCTTCTCTAGCCCCATCTGTGGCTCCCCATTTCTCCCCAGTCTAGTCACACTAATTGGTTGTGGTCACCTAAACCCCCATGTGGGGCTGTATCACAGGCCCCTGCTCCACCATGTGACTCCCCGTTCAGCAAAGCTACCCCTTGCCCAGCCCACGTGGCCAATTCATACTTCTCCTGTTCAGTTCAGCACAGCAAAGCCTCCTTCACAAAGCATGTTCCATCCTAATGTGTCTTCAATAAATGTGGCAACTCTCTCCTTCGAGCCATGCTCAAGTAAGTACTCACTTCCATGCTATACACCCACATTCTAGTGCAGAGACTGATATCAGAATGAAATGGTGAAATAAGGACACTTACCAGGACCATGAAAAGCTCAAACACATGCAAGAGATTCATCCTCTCTGCTCAGTGCTCCTGAGGATGGCTCCTAGGACGCCCCAGAACTGCAAAACAGACTCTACAGGCAGCAGAACAGTAGGAAACCAGGCAAAAGTTGTGTACACCTGCTTCTGTCTGAGGAAGAGTTCTGCAGTCAGATTTTATAAAGAGAGAAAACAAGTGATCAAATCAGTCTGCCATGAAGGGATAACAGCTTCATGAGTTAAATTGACTGGGGCTTTTTTGTTACATACTTTTGTGGAGGGTCATAACTGAGGCTTTCTTCAGATATACAGCATCTCTTACTTTATAGCCATATTTAACTTGGATTTTATTTCTTTGGAGCAGTAAGGTTTATTTCCTGGTGTTCTAGAGAGAGCCCTGGGCTGGGTCAAGGACCCTGGCGTCCCAGTTCTACCATCAATTGGTTGAATTCCTATGGGTCCAGAAAAGTAAAAGTACAAAGTGTAGGGTAAACCATGTGAACTCTAAGTCTTCTAGTTCTATAATTTTGCAAATCTGATTTGTTCTAGCTCTGGCCTTGGGAGTGAAGATTCCCTTCTCGTGCATGGAACTAATGTACGAGGATCTCAGTACGGAGAGAGAGTGGTATGCTGTGTCTACTGTTTTTGTCCTCTTTGAACCCCTTTCTGCTTTTTCTGGTAACAGACCCCACTTCCCAAGCCATAGAGATAGACTCGTGACCCAGGCAGGGCCAGTCCCCAGGATCTTTCTGTGGTAATGAGCTGTAAGAATTTGAGCCTGGAGCTGGAAGGTCTGTGTCCCCTGGAGGAGTGGAGTTTCAATTTGAAAGGAGCTGCCATGCAGAGAGAAGGAGAGAGTTGGTGAGCAAAGACCCAGGGCCTGCTGCCCATTGGGCCAGTTTACTGGTTACCTCAACCAAGAAACCCCCTTCTCTGCTCAAGATAGCTCACGGCGACCATACCTCAGCAGCACATGGCAGTATCCTAGTCTTTTCACACCATTTCAGACAGCTTGTCTACCTTGGGCCTAAAATACTACCCTTTCTAATGCCCTTTCTGTTCTCTCTGAGAGTCTTGTTTGGGAGTTTATGTCTTTACTAGGCCATGCTGCAATGCAGTTACACAGGCAGACTCTGGGTTGGGTTGGATTAAATCCTGGTTCTGTCACTTATTAATTGTATAACACGGAGCAAGTGACTTTAGCTCTCAGTGCCTCTGTTTCCTCATCTGCAAAATAGAGACAATCACAGCACCAACCTCACAGGACTGAGTATATGTGAAGTGCCTGCCCATGGAAAATGCTATGTAGGAAGTCGTTATTAATCTTCTCCAGTGTAACTCGATCCTCCTTTTAATAAAACTGTACAGTTTCCAAAATTATAATCAGGTCAAGGGAGCCAGAAGTGGTGAAATATTTGAAATCTTGACAACAGGAACGTCCGTAGTCACTCTGTTGGTTCTGACAAGCGGCAGGACCCCAGAGGTAACACACACTACTGTTACCATTCTTCACCGTATCATCAAGTGGGGTCACAACAGAGCTATACAGAATCACAAAACTGTGTGTTTGCAAATGGCAGAGCCACTCTTGGAACTAAAACTGCTGGGGAATAAAAAATGCAGGTTCCCAGGTTCCTGGAATGTTCTCTCCAGTGGTGCAGGCTGATATGTGCTGATGGGGGTGTGCTTGACAGCCTTTTGACCTCTCTGTCCCAATTGACGAAGTTTAGAACACTGCTTAAAACAAACTCCTTTCCATGAGATGGCGTGAGTACATTAATAAACAATTGTGTTTAACTTTTTGTCCAACTCCCAGCCAGATAGAACCACTTGGGATGTATTTTTGTTTATTGCTTTACCTTGAATCAGTTTTAGGAATTCAGCACTTAGGCACCATTCATTTCCTGTTTAGGACAGGCAGAAGTGCTTAAGGGAAATGGTGCCAGTTAGCCTTTCTAGCCCTCAGCTCTTGCACTGTAGACCCCCAGGGCTGTCAACCTCACCTGAAAGGCCGGGTGATCCCAGGATAGCCTGAAGAAAATCTCCTGGGCTGGGTAGAGTGTGCAGAGGTAGCTGCACTTCCTTTCCCATCTTCCCTGCCCCTTCTACTCCCTCTTTTCCGTCTGCACTTTTTATGAAAATACTTCACAGGGAATAATACTTTATGTTTGCGTAGTAATGTCTCACTAATTATCCTTGGATCCTCCAAAACCTCTCTGAACGTAGGTAGTATCAGATTTCATTGCCATTCTACAGATGAGGAAACTGGCTTCCAGAACTGAAGAGGCCTGACCTCTGGACCTGGTCAGCGCTGATACAGACTGAGCCTTGGGGCAGATGTGTTCCAGATGTGTCTGTCCATCCCACCTGCCTCCTGCTGCCTCTCTCAGCTGAAAAGCGGCTTCCCCAGCCTGGCCCCGTGGTAGCAGGCAGGGCTGTTCCCCGGAGTGGTGCCCAGCATCCTCTGGCCGCCACATCCTGGCTGCTCACTGAGCGCTGGCCAGAAGTATCCACCACCACCGCCACCACCGTGGGGCTCCCAGCCCAGTGGGAGGTCGCATCTACAGGGATGACTTTAATGACTCTGGCAAGGACACGCCTTTGGCATTTCTGGGGATGGAAAAAGAGTGATTTGTCTCAGGCCCGCCAGGGTGGAGTCAGGTGGAGGGGGGCAAGACTCCTTTGCTGCAGCTGCAGCCTCTTGGCGGCAATGACCTCCCCTTGACCAGGAGGCGGTGGCCATTTCAGGCCAGGGGTTCCTGACTGGGGTGTGGGAGCTGAGAGGCCCAGGAGGACATATGGGGGTGGTGACAGGATTTAGGGAAGGGGTCTTCTACTGCCATTAATGAGGGAGACAAGCAGGAGGAAACACGATAGGCATGCAGTCTCAGGAATAATCTGTGGAGACAAGAGCCCAGCTAGACGGCTCTGCCTTGAGGACATAAAGAGCACAGGGGTGGCGTGCGCTACAGGAAGCCACTTGGCATGTGAATCTACCTCAACAGGATCCCTTCCGGCCAACACATCATGAGAGTTTGTCTCTGATGTGGTGTGGGTTCTGGGTAGCAGGACAGACAAAAACATCAACAAACTTAATCCTCCTCACTTTAGTTGCCTCCTATGAGAGCTGATGTTGGGTTCTGTAATTGCCCACTGACAGGTGGCTGAAAAAAGGAGTATTTCTAATGGGTGGTGTCCTGGCTGGAGCCCAGATTTTATTTCGGTTGACCTTGTTGGGCTCCCTCATGTACTGGTGATCTGTTCTGTGGTCACAGACAAGCCTCTCTAGGCCTCAGTTTCCTGCTCTGTGAATTGGGTATAACACCTCTGTCCCTCTCATAGGATATTACATTTGTGAAGAACAGATGTGATCATGTATCTGCAAGAGCTTTGTAAAATACCAAGTACTATAAAAAATTCATTATTAGCCACAACCACATGGTGTCTGCAAGGGAGACTCCCACTGGTAGCATTTGGCTTCTCTTGGTTTAAAGTCTTCTGCCTCTCTCTAACTTCTCTCCAAATAGTCACCGTTCTCTAGGGATGGTGACGTGGAGGGCCACCTCATCAGCACCACCCTTCAGGAATAATTTCTACCTTCCTTGAAGACTCAGATTACCTTTCACTTCCCCAATAAATCTCTTTCCTTCCCAGCTTCATGCTACCCCCCAGAGCCTTCCCAGTTCCTAATCCTCGAATCTCCTCTGCTCTTCAGCACCACCCCTCCCAATCCCTGACCCTTTTGCCCTCTGCTAGCCTGGACTCAGCAACCCATTAGCACAGTGCCTACTAGGTAACAGGCTAAAAATGCTTACTCCCTCATCTAAAGCCAAAGTTCAGAACGTGGCCCATTCAACACTCTACTGAGGTGTTCACCTACTCCCTTGGTTTCAAATATTATTTCAGAGCAGTTGCTTTTCAAATCTTCAGCTATAACCTTTCCTTTGCTGTTAACCTTTTAGGGAGTGTGGATTTTTGTGAAAATTGGCCTCATAATGTGCTGTAACCTGACGTAGTTCTTCACATTCCAAAGTAATTTCCACATTAGCCCAAACATAAAATAGTAACTTGAGAATAGGTGCATCTGTGCCCCTGACCTGTTACAGTTGTGATGGTCATGACAGGTAGATAAGTCGGTGTTCACAAAGGTCTTTTAAATGGGAGGCTAAGTCGGGTTATTCAGAACAAAAAGAGCTCGTTCTTTGCTCTGCGTTCTGGCAGCTTCCTTCAGTTTCTAATAAAAGCTGTGGACTGAGCCACTCCTAAACCAACACAGTGAGGTAGGACAAGTGACATTTGGAATATGATTAAACTCATCAATCTAAAATCAAACAGGAAACTCTGTGCCCCATAGATAAAGGAAGGCTGAGAAAAAAATTGATCTCAGGTTCATTCGGATTGGTGCAAGTCCCACACGGGGGAAATGTACATTTCAGTCAGGATGAAGTAAAAGATCATCTCATAAAATATGCATCACCTCCCTGGGGTGGAGGAGAGGGATCTGTGGAAAGCTACACCAGAACTGTATTCACCGGGCAAAAATGCTTGACTCAGGAAGAAGGCCTCCAGAAAAGGGCGTCCTGTGATACTGGAGTGGGCAGGTGGGTCCAGTGTAAACAGTATATTCCTGTCACCCTGAACATGTGGGGTTCCTGGGCTGGTAACCAGAACTGACGCGGGGGCTTCCCCTGCGTAATTCAGTACGCACTGAGAATGTGCCTCACTTATCGGGGATGTCTCATTGCTGAGATGAGGAGAGCTTTGCCAGCTCTTTCCATGGAGCCCCTCCCTAACACAGCAAGGACCTAACACCTTGGCGTCAGCAAGGGGGCTGAAATGATTCACTGACCTGGGACCATTTGGTTTTGGTTCTTGTTGCTGTCATTATTTTAAAGAAGGGGAAAAAAGACCAGAAAGGCTGAAAGAAAACAAATCAAGCACTTCACCTGAGACTACCAGGTATGGTAGTACTAGGTACAGTAGGATAAAGGTTTACAGAAGCAGAGAAGCCCAGAGTTTCAGCACTGGCCCAACAGCATCTACACTATGACTTGGGGCAGTCACTTCTAATTATCCTCAAGTTTAAAGTTAAGGGATTAGAAGAACTCAATTTTCCTAAACATAATTGACCACAGACACTCTTAAGATCAAAGGATGCTTATAGAATACCTATAGATGTTGATTAGATAGGACATACCTGGATATAAGTAGATGGCAGTACATGGTTTCACAGACCAATTAATCTGTGGGGGGGAAAATTGGATTCAAATATATACTATGTATACATAAGGGCAGGCCCTGTGGCTCAGGCAGCTCCGTGCTCCTAACTTCAAAGGCTGCCGGTTCGATTCCCACATGGGTCAGTGGGCTCTCAACCACAAGGTTGCCGGTTCAACTCCTCCAGTCCCGCAAGGGATGGTGGGCTGTGTGCAACCCCTGCAACTAGCAATGGAGCTGAGCTGTGCCCTCCACAACTAAGACTGAAATGACAACAACTTGGAAAAAAGTCCTGGAAGTACTCACTGTTCCCCAATAAAGTCCTGTTCCCCTTCCCCAATAAAATCTTTAAAAAAAAAATTGGTATTGAAATAAACTTAAAAAATATGTATACGTAAATATAATATTATAGTATAATTTTATATTAGACTTGGCTTTATTTTGCATTTTCAAGTAAATAATATTTTAAATTAATAGACATTATTTTTTAGAGCAGTTTTAGGTTTACAGAAAAATTTAGCAGAAACTAGTTTCCCATATACCATTCCCTTCCCCCCGACAGTTCCCCATAATTATCGTGCATTTACTGTGGTAGCATTTTTAAAAGAAATGTATGCAATGTTTTTAAAAGAAAAAATATTATTAGCCTTAATTGTTTTTCCATGTGTGTGACAATCATACTGCTCAGAAGACAGTGAAAAAATCTGAGGTAGGTGCTCTTTAAGGTCCTTTCAGCATCTCTAAAAAAAAGAGTGAGAGGTTTTCCCCTGCAAAGGGCTTCCATTTGAGAATAGATATAAAAAGGGGATAAAGCTGGGGAAAAAATGTTTATAAAACACCTATTAAATTACCAATAGCGTGTCATTTGTTTCAAAGTGTTTTCCTTTCCCTTTTCAGCCAAATAATAATCCTCTGAAACACAAGGAAGCGAAAGCCCAAGGTAAACTGACCCATAGTCCTGCAACTAATTTCAGAGAAAAAAGGGCAAACTTCCTGATTTACAGCCGCAGGCTTTCACCACCAGACACACAGCTCACTACTAGGAAGTGAGCACAAGTGGCCACGGCTTGTTAACTCCTGGAAGACTGAAACCAGGGGTTCCGCCTCAAGGCTCAAAAGGAGTAGCTTTAGGACCAACAGCAAGAAGTACTGTTTTAGAGAGAGAATTGGGAGGCCACTCTGAGAAACTCAATTCCCTCCATGAAGGAACTGATTATAAATGATACGTATTCAAGAAGAGTTTGAATAAATTCATGGAAGTCTATAAAAGGTTGAGGAAAATTCCTAATCTTCCGACACTCTACCATGGACAAGCCTGCCCTTCCACTGCCTGTGTCAGAGAGAAACTACTGAACACACTCAGACTAGCCTGGATCCAGTATGGAGTCAGTAAGTCTCTTCCCCCCCACCCCAATTCTTTCACCTCCCCACCCCCTCCAGTTCAAGGCGTTGTTTCTCAGTCTAGTTGTGTAGGACACAGCTCCCTGCCCATGCTGGTATTATGAGCCTTGTGCTACCCTGGCTGAGGCTGTCGGTCGCCAGTTGTTGGTTGGCTGCTCACAGCAGGTCACGGTAGCCTACGGCAGCACATCATAGCCTACTCCCTAGGCCACAGCAGCTTGAGGCAGCTCACACCGACATCCAGCTGCTCAGGGCAGCCCAGCTCCAGGGAGAGCCGTTATTCACAATCTTAGCTGTAGAGGGTGCAGCTCACTGGCCCATGTGGGAATCAAACCAGCAACCCTGTTGTTCAGAGGTCTCACTCTAACCAACTGAGCCATCTGGCCACCCCTACCTTTTTATTTTGAAGTAATTTCAAACTTGCAGAAGAGTTGCAAGAATTGTACAAAGAACTCCCGTATGGCTTGGTGAATAATTCTTAACAAGAGCAAGCATAATTTAAGGGTACTTACTTTGTAGGCACTGGGCCTAAAAAAAACCCAAGAAATGCTCTTCCTTGGTGTTTGTGTGGAATTCAGGTCACAGGTACAGCTGACCAACTTGAGAGTGTCTAGTCTGGATGAAGGCCTAGAAAGTGCCTGCCACAATCACACTATTTCAAATCCACTGTGCCGTTTACCCCACTCCCTGAAAAAACATGGTTACCTAAATTAAACCTTCTTAGATTGTGCACAAAATTTCTGTCTCCTGGTCCCAAAGCTCTTTGTCACAAGCCGCTCGTCTATCTCTTTTCGCTTGAGTTTTCACAGACATCACATCATTTCCTACTCAGCTGACTGGGGTCTTAGTGCAGTCCTCGTTCTGCCACATCCCTGCATCCACCCCGTTGATAAGGGGCCCCCTGATGGTGACTCAGGCATTCTGCAGGGGAGGGGCCCCACCACAGAAATAGTGCCAGGCTGAGAAAAAAACTCTGTAAGAATACTTGCTTCCAGTTTCCCTGTGCCCACTTTGTATCTGTGTTATCTGGGCCTGGATTTTATTTCTCTTCCTTGAAAGCAAAGGGCTTTGATACAATTTTCCCAGGATGTGATTTCACCAAGGTTTATTTTTACTTTTTTCCTCCACAGCAATCCTTTGACTAAAATCAAGTCTCCCACTGAGTTATTATCAACTTCCCTACATCTACCTTCTCCTTCTCAGGCTTCCCCGAAGTCCCTAGTCAGTAAAAGGAAATATAATCTCATATTTAGTAGGAACACAAAGGTCCTAGAGACTATAACCAGAGTATTAACTGGTCTCAGTCATTTGGGAGTATTCAGCAAAGCTCTTGGTCCACCGCTCTTTCTCAAAACCTCAGACTTCACCCCACCCCAATGCAAGTCTTGGGGGTGAGCAACAGACAGCTTCTCCCCACTGGAGACTACTTTGAAGGTTAACTGATTAAATCTGTACTTTAACTGGAAGCCAGAAGGGAAAGAGTTTCTAAAGGTGGAATTGTAGGCGTCCTGACAGGTGATGGGGAAGGACTCTCCCTACCCCATTCCTGCCCAGGCTTTAGGCTTTTCCTGCCCAATACTCAGTATTTCCTGCCCAATACTCAGACCACAGTCTCTATGTGATCTAACGATTTAAGTGTGATCGCTCAGGGGCAAATCATCCTCTTCAGGAGTTCAAATTAAAGTCTCATTATCACCACCCCTCCACCCCTGCTGAACCAAAAGGCCAGAAAAAGCCTCTGCCCCCCATCATGGCATACCATGTCACAGAAAAGTAGACACGATTCCACGGGACAGGGCCACCCTCTGCTGCAGCATATCTCAGGTCCTATCTCCAGTGCTCTGTAGCAAACTCAATCCCCATTTCCTCTTTTCTCCTAAGAGCCATTGGCAGAGCTAAGGTTTGATAAAAATATGGAAAAACAGTTTGACTTTGCCCACAGCTGCCTTATTTTGCAACCTCAAAATTAGCTCTCTTTGTTTGATAAATATGAGCATATTTCGGATCAGAATATATGGAATCTGGCCTCTCCTAAAATAGCTGGTCATCCCATAATTTTCTCTGCCATCTTCCTGTCCCTTCTCCGGCATCCCTTCTCTTCTCTCTCATTTTTACAATGCCAACTTGTCTCTGCTAGATATCAACCAATAATAAAAACTACTGAGACCTGTGATCAACCGGGGATCTTAGGTACATGGTCTCTAATTTGCACGTGACCTGCAGATGCTAAAGTACAGCATAACAAAAACTTGACCGAGTTTTCACATCCCTCCTTACTGGTAGAACTGATTCAAGCCTAAACCTTTCCCCTACACTGCGCTGTGTTTCATTATTACTCATCTTTATGGTGTTAACAAGTCAAACAGGTTGTCTATCTCCGGGAGCATTTACATTTAAGACCAAACTATAGCACACTGAAAAGCTTCCCATCCATTGAAGGGGTGGGTGGCAGTGATAGAATTTCAGGCAAGGTTGAGCAGAAGAATAGTTTGGGCAGAGCATTGGCTCAGTACCCCAACCCCTTTTATTCCACAGCCCCTCTCGGGGAATGCTGGAGCTGAAAAGACCTCACTTAGCCCTGATTCTCTTTATAGACAGGTGAAATTATTTTCACCATGATTGTAGAGTGGCAGGATTGGGGAGTGGCAGGGCAAGTGCCTGATGAAGCAGATTCCAGACTGGGGCACTTTCCACTGCAGGTGAGCAGGTGAGTCCTGCCAACCTTAACGGCCCCACCCTCTCCCCAAATGCTCCAACCTTGGCATTTCCTCTGCCTGCAGGCACCTGGTCCACCTGTTCAGTCCTTCCAACCTCTTGTGTCCAGAAGGGCAGAGTTACTGCTGGAGATACCAGAAGAATCCCTGAATCTCCTCAATGTGTATTTGTTTAGAATTGTGAAGACCACTGTTGGTGACAGGGGCTTAGAGCCAACTGATCCTCGGGGTCCCTTTTAGGTCATTGTGACTAGGGTTCTAAAGGAAGATGACTCTTAAGGTTCCGTCTAACTCCCAAATTCCTGTGATTCAATGACATCAGGACCATGAATAATCAGGCTGGCCCAAAGCCAGGATGGGCTGTGCAGCTTCCATCGTGAACTTCCTCCCCCTCTTTATAAAAACAGGCCCGCCCCGCTTTGGCTCCCTCATGGCTCTGTCCACTGGACATCCTCCTGCTGCAGAGAAATCCGCCCACCAGGGGCCACCGACCCCACCCCCTGCCTTGAAATTTAAAGGAGGTCGGAGCTGTGCAGAAAGATTGGCGCTGAGGTCTTGCAAGAGCCGAGGCTGACAAGAAAGCCTGGGAAGGAAGACAAGGAGGGGCGGTAGGTTGAATTCTGTGCCTCTCCATGCATCTGACTCCCCTTCTCTCTCTTAAAAGTCTTTCGTACAAACTAAGGGATTGATTTTGTAATCCAGGCAAAAAGAGGATTAGCTAGGGTCTACCCCCGGGGGAGGTGGTCAGGGGAAGAGAGAATAGGAGGGGCTATTTCTTCGAGAAGAAATCTCTGCTTGCAGAGTAAAGGGAAAAGTGGAATTATACAGAAATGCTCTGAATAGACAACAGGAGCACCTCACGACTAACGGACCAGAAATGTAAAATCAGCCGCCTACGGACATGCTGGTGGGGGGGGAGCGTGGGGAGTGGAAGGGGGCTTGTCTGGCTAGGCAGCCTCCCTCAGGGAGCCCACGGAGAAGCTGCTGCTGGGGATGGGGCAGAGAGTGACTTGCCTCCAGAGCACGATTAACTGGTGGGAAGTGCTGGGAAAGAGGAGGGGACTTGCAGAGAAAGGCCTCTGCTCTCCCCTGACACCCCCCACACCATCTCCGCTGGACAGTTTTGTCTTCTGGATTTTTGCCTAGTGCACAAGGGTGACGTCTTTAAGGAGTTTTCAATTACAGGGGGACAATAACATCAATGTCTTTTATTCTTAAAGCACTCTGCAGGAAGCATATCAAGGCTCTCTAGATTTTTACTGTTATTATCTTTGTTTTCTTAACCTCACGGGGAGGGCAGGAGGGAGGCAGGGAGAGAGGAAGGGAAGGAGGAAAACATGCTGAGCTCCTAGGTAACTAATGACAATCTCCAGTGCAAAGAAGTGTGGTAAGAATGATTTATCTGGTGGCCAAGTTGGAATAATAATGGTGGTCTCCTGCATCTGATTGATGACAGAACTGTGTGTGTGTGTGTGTGTGTGTGTGTGTGTGTGAGAGAGAGAGAGAGAGAGAGAGAGAGAGAGAGAGAGAGAGAGAGAGAGAGAGCATTTACAATCCCATGAAGAAATTCTGCAAATACAACTGTTAAGTAGAGTTCTCTCAAAAGGACTTCCTAGCAATGCTTGCCTGCCGGCAGGAAGACTCTTGCTGGGATCTGGATACTGACTTGTCCAGAATCAATAGATGATGGTCTGAGTGAGCTGCTGGGTGAGCGAATGCTTCCTGTAAGAGGAGAGCCAGGCTTGGGGCACCAGCAGGGAGGCAGTGAATATTGAACTCGAAATAGCTCCATTCCTACCCATCAATTTATTCTACCTAAAATGTTCTCAGACACCAGCCTTGAATCTCTCAATTTTGTCAAGAGTCAGCGATAGCTAACCTCTGTCCAAATGGGTCTGTCTCTGTCCAGACTCTCCAAGACCATGTCAGTTTATTTTGCAAAGCCTCGTATCAGATTCTCCCAGTGTCTGTGCTATTTGCAGTTGTTTTATCATCAGCCGGGCACAGGTCATGCAGCCAGGGAGGAGCTGAGGAACAGGAATAATGCTCTTCTTAGTTTGTGCTCATTGAGGCAGGACTCGGGGACTCGGGGGCCTAACACGCCAATGGGGAGGGCTGATGATCTGCACATTTCAAATTACTGTAACAAACAGCCCAGCCTCAGCTTTGGTGGTATGACTTGCAGCAACCCTAATCATTTACTAATTTTGTAAATGAGTGGCGGGGATGCAGAGCAATTGGAGAAACGTACAGTCCAGGTGAGGCTTGTTACTAACCTGCTAACAGAAGTTTTTCTGGTCATGGGATTCTATAGCAACTTAAGGGGCCCTTTGGCTAGGATGATCATTTGGAAGGAGCAGTGCTAGCTTTGGGACTTCCAAAGCTTCCAGAGTGTGTAGATTATTCTCCATCAGACAGCTGAGGTGGCAACATGGTTCAAAGCAATGGTAATGGATTTAGCTCCAGTCAAATTTAAAATGCTTCTGCTTCTCTGAGATACAGAGTTATCTAGTTATGAGGAAAATTTTGGGTGTTGAACTGAAACGTTCAGTTTCACTTTATTTGGCATTGCGCGTCTGCCGTCTCAGAATAAAATTTCTGTTTTCTGTGAGTGGTTTTCAGTTCTTTTGGATAAAACGGCCAGGATAGACAATGAGTAACCAGTACTCTGTCCCTTCTTTCTTTGGTCATTTGCTTTGCATAAAGAAAAATTCTGTGCATAGTTTTAGGTTGCAAACCTCAACTAGCTCGCAAAACCATGTGGTGGGTCTTAGGTCAAGCCAGATAAAAAAGTGAGGCTCCTTTAGACTCGTAGAAAGTTAGAGCTAGAAAGAATCCATAGAGATCACCGGCCCTGGTACAGCTCCATGGTCTCCTGACATTGGCTCAGCTGCCCACTTACATTCAAGGACAGCACATTTTCTAAGTGATATTTTGTACCTTTTATGTTCTACTCTCCTGCCTAGGAGCTAGTCTTCTGTAGAAGGGAATAGAGAAACAGATAAAGGTCTTGATCACCTGAAAATTAAGTCCTATGACAGAAGGCTTACTGAACCAGATGCTGGACACACAGCAGGCATTTCATAAATATTGTTTGAAAGGATGACTCAGGCCCGTTCTGGGGCCGATCATGATTACCCAGGAAGTGCTAACCAGATGTCCTTCCTACAGAACTAATAGTTGGCTCTCCTCAGCAGCTGCCTAGCACTCTCCGTGCCAATGGCCATGCTCCAGAAGGTGACTCTTGGCCACCAGGCCCAGCTGAGGTGCGCAGGATGGCTGTGTGATGCACCTGATATGTACACCAGTGGCTTGGAGAGGTTTGTTTGGGGATTGACCTACAAGACCTGATTCCACCTGGAGCCTCTGACCACGTCAAGGTCAGGTTGAACGCAAATACTGGGAGACCTTTGTATGAAGAGCTTTTCAAGCTTATTATATAGTCACAAATATTCCATTAACTTACAGCTAGGCATTAGAGAATCCAAACTTAACTCCTCCCCCAAAGGCCCATATCCTAGACCTCGTGGGCTCTCCAAACCACACTTCCACCTAGGAACACCCTGGAAGGGAGACCCTGAGATGTGTGAATTATACTCCTTTGCCCAAAGAAAGGTGTTTGTGCTGAAGAGTAAGAGGCTCTGGTTGCTTGTGGCTATTTCCCTGGGCGCCAAGCAATGGGCCCATCTTAGGGATATGCTGTCAGGAATACACCTTCATTGCCTGGCTAACTCCTATTTTTGTTCAATAAACAGCTTATATAGTACCCATTACAGAAAGCCTACCTTCATCAGCCCCTCCTCCACTCTCTAGGAGGACCCTGCTTCCTCTGCTTCTATCCCCACCTTTCATCCTCACCCCCTAGCATATCACAGCACTGATCACATTCTGCTATGATTATCTAGTTACTTGTTGGTCCCCTTCCTAAACTGAGTTTTTGAAAACAGAGCATATGTGTCTTTATACCACAAACCTGTGCCTGGCGAATGGTTGGTGATCAATAAACCTTTGATGATAAATACAGAGAGTGAGTAAATCATCACCTTGAATTCAAGAAAGGAGGAAATTAGACTGAGGTTGAGGTTGAGGTTGAGGTGGGTGGAATGGGGATCTGATAGACACGGAAGGACGGCACCCGAGAAGGTCCTCAAGCTCCTTTATTTGAGATCTTTGCGTGAGCTGTTTGATGTCAGCTAAGTTTCTTGAAGGTAGGGAACAGAGGTGAGTGGGGAAGATAAACCCAGTAATCTACGAATAATCTTTAAAAAAACAAACTTCCAGTCAACTTCTCTGTTGGCTGTTTACATTTTGTCATGTTCACGAAAAAGAGAAACTTGTTTTATTTTTCCTTATTGTAGTAAGAGCCACTGTCTGCCACCTGGGCTGCAGGGTTTTACTGAGAAGCTTCAGTTTCCTTGTTTTTCTCACATAATGTCTCTGGTTTTCAAATATTCATGTGGTCTGCGTTAGACAACTCTTATCATTAGTGAGGGCCTGATCTTCCAGCTGTCTTAGCTGCTAATTCTGGCTTCCCATCAGAGTCCACAGTAGCCTTGGCATGTGTGGTGTAAAATAGGCCTGGGAAAGGAAAAAAAACACAAACACAAAAACAAAAAAAAAAGCAGTTTAAAAATAGGATAAAAGACACCACCTCGTGTTCAGGAAATAATGGCTCCTGTTAATACTGATCTGTACACATACATGAAGGGCATGATTCCATCAACGGTAAAGAATCTGGGCACAGATTATCACAAAATGGCCCAATGATCTAGGAAACAGTATTTGGTATTAACACTTGAACCCCATGAGGACTGCTTGGCAGCTTCTAGTTATTGTTCCAGGAAGAAGCTATAAACTTTGGTGTTCCCCTTTCTGAAGGATGCCCATGACAGTGAGTTATAGCTAACCCGACTGTGCACCAGCCATAAGTAGGGGCTTTACCTGCTTCTCTAATTGCCGTCACAATTCAGCCAGGTGGAAATGACTAGCCTGTGAGAAAAGTCAGGAAACTACACACAGCTGCCTGTAAGGGGCAGGTGGAATTTGAGGTTAAGACTCCGGGGCTGCGCTCTTCACATCATGACACGCTGCTCCTTTCAAATACCAACTTTGAACACATTAAAAACATTTGCAATCCAGCATCAGGACACAGTAAGGAGTAGTGGAAAGAGTGTCAGGTTTTGATTATTAGAACTGAGTATCCTGGGTTTGAGTCCCAACACAACATCTTACCAGGTATGTCACCTTAGGGCCAAGTCCCTCATACTTTTTTAAAGTTCAATTCTCTCATCTGTAGAAACAAGTAATAATATTGCCTTAAATGATTCAATGGATGTAAACGGGTTTTGTAACCTCTGTGTCTGGCAAGTTGTGGGTACTCAAAAAACTGATGAGTAAGTGGCATTAATCCATTTCTCAAAAACATACTCTCACATTACTTTCATGAGTCCAGTAAATTGCAGACAAATTCATGTAATAATACAATGACAGTTTTGATCATTTTTTCCTGATGCAAGTGTGTTGAAATCGGGAGATTCTGAAAAATTATCAAATTATTACACATTTAATTATTATACAGTGATGTTTGCTCTAGGGAGTGGAAGGAAAATGAGGAACTATCCTCATTGCTTAACAAGGGTTTGGTTTTTTTTTAGATTAGATTGCAGGGTTTATTTAGATTTAGACTTTGGGGTTAACATTTTATTGCACTGACTAATTGAGTTAGCTTTTGCCAGCTGAACATTGTTTTTTCTTTACAAGGATCTAAATTTATTAGGAAAGGATTTATTTTTGTTTTTATTGTAGGAGGAGGTTGGACTTCTATTTCCCTAGACCCATAACCTTACCTGTTAGAGGCTAGAGTGTTGAGGAGAGAACAGTGCTCAGTACAGAGTTTTCTAAGTAGCCGGGTTAATATCATCTAACTTAAACACAGGTCTAAGTCATATGCTATATTTTGAAGATGCTTTGGAGAGAATTCTGCCCTGAGAAACTGAGTGGAGATGGGTTGTGGGGAGGAGAGGATTCTATTCTATTCATATCATTGGAATAGATCAAATTAGATAGGAAACAGACACTTCCTCTCTTGTCCCCTAGTTATAAAGAGTTCTGTTCAAAAAGAGAGAAAATAAGCTTTGGCACATGGAAAATTACCTTTTGAAATGTTAAGAATTTCTTACATGGTGACAGTTTTTGGCAATGGTTTTTATTCTGAGACCATGGCCTCTATAAAAAGCAGGACGTGTATACTTGTAAGTGGGACCAGAGCCAATAGCTCCTGTCCTGGCCTCTGACTCTGGCTCAAACAAATGTGAGATTTTGTGGGAGCTCACCACCTTCACTGAGTGCTGGTTCCTCTCCCCATCTCACCTCCTCTCTTGTCCTGACTCTAGTGACACGCCTTTGCTATTCCAAAGAGTTCTGACTATTTCTTTTCTAATTTGTTGGCATCCATTCTGGGCCATTGTGGTTGGGGAATGGAAGGAGGGTGTTGTTGGTTTTAAAGTCATGAGTCATTTTAGGGTATTTGGTACTCTTGGAGGCTGACCTCCTTTTAGATTTTCAGAGAGAAGCTTTGCAAAGCAATAATAACCCAAAAAATCTCCTTTACCAAAGATTCAGAGAGCAAATCTTGCACACAGTGTAAAATTTGGTCATAGTATCAATTTACTTTAGTCTTTCCCTTGCAATTTCCATCCTCCTCTAGCTTGCTCATATGTCTGACTTTTTCTTGCTGGCAGAAGTGGAAACTACAAATCCTCCAGTTCTATAACATCTGAGATGATTGCATTGTTCGTACCTGGAGTCATAGAACTTGACTGATTGATTAACTACATTTGTACAGTTCCTTTATTGCAAATCTTTATTGCATGTGGCTGAGGGCTTAAATACAAGTACTTATACCCATTTATAAGTGTTTTACAGTTCATACAGCATGTGCACACTCCTTATATTATTTGTTCTCACAACAGGAACCACAGAATGTTAACCTTGAGAGTCCAGCCCACTTGGTTTTTCACCCTTGGGAACAGATTTTATGTCTCAAAAGATAAATGCTTTTGGAAGGGCAGCACATTAATTTTTATTCAGTCATTTTAACCTTATGTGAATGAGCGCATTAGTTCCTTTCCTGAGAGCAGATTTCTATGTGGGAAGATGGATAAGGTAGCAGGACAGTGGACGGGAAAGGATAATACAAAGGGAATGTAAATGCACTGAGGACCACACATCATCTGTTGTCCCCCAGGTCTTTCCTCTAGCAGTCCTACTGCCATTCCAATGGCTTCACCCAGTCTAGACTCAAACAGGAATTAATCGGTGCCTCTCTATCAACATTCCCCCATGTTACTCCTGCAGAAATGGACAGTGAGTTTCTGGTTGGCTTGATCATTGATTTCTCAGCCCGAATGGCACAGTCCTGAGCTCTAGGAGGGTAACCCTCCCTCTCGTTAGCAGACCATTGTTCCCGTTTTTTCCTAGAGTAGTCATCATTCATGATTGTTCAGAGCCAGTGAACAGAGTCTCTCTGTTGCTGCAGCCAGCAGGACCCGACATGGCTCCCACGCAGGACGTTCAGCAATGCATCCAAAGCGAGGCCTCTGCGTGCAGTTGTGCAGGCTGTGTCCTGCACAAGCAAACGTGCCCATGCATCCTTGAAATCCAGCTCACGCTTTATTTGCCAGGTCATGTGCCCGCTTTTTTCTAATTTGCATAGAGTCTTTGTCAACTTGCCAAGCCCTGTGTCTGCTGAACTGCATCCACCAGAGAGGGTACCCTTTGCACATCTGCAAAAATGAATTTTTGTGTGCTAAGGTCAGCCTGCCAGGGCTGGAGCCTTGGGATCTTCGGGCCTGCAGACTTGATGGCCGTTCTACTGCTCCTCTCACACCGTGATTCGTGCGGTGATTCAGAGGTTCCAGTCTAACAAAAGTGAGAATCTTCATGGTTTTTCTTTTTCCTTTCCTCTCCTCTCCTCTCCTCTCCTCTTCTCTCCTCTCCTCTCCTCTCCTGTCCTCTCCTCTCCTCTCCTCTCCTCTCCTTTCCTTTCCTTTCTTTTCCTTTCCTTTCTTTCCTTCCTTTCTCCCTTCCCTCCCTTGCTTCCTTGCCTTTTTAGTTCTTTGATCATGGGAAACTGTTAAATATAGCAAAAGGAAGAGAACAGAAAAAAATTACAAGTCTTTGTACTTATAAAGCGAACCTCAGAAGGACTTCTTACACTGATTTCTCAAACCTCACCTCCCACCTTGCCCTCTCCATGAGCGTCTGGTGCTTCTCCCTTTGGTGGGAGCCCGGGTCCCCTGAGTCTGAGTCCACATTTCTGGTATTCACTTTGTTCTGTGTCCAGGTACTACCCCAGACTTCTGCACCCACCTCTTTAACAAAGGCGAAACAAGGACACATTTTCCTCCCTTTTCTCTTCCTTCCTTGTCTTCGGACTGACTGGGATGACTAAGTACCCCTTTGGCCTGTCCAGATGCTCTCATTGCCTCTGTGCAGTGAGGATGAAGCTATCGAATTGTTTGTGTGTGTGTGAGATTCAAAGGCACTGGATCAGCTCAAGGCCCAGCAAGGCCAAAGGAGTCAGAGGAAGATTGAGAACTGATAGAAGAGGGACAGTCTCTAATTCTCTCTGGAGCAGAGGACAAAAATATGCTCCTTCCCCCATTATGCTGATTCTTTAGTTGCACAAAGGTTTAACATGATGCAGTTGTTGGAGTCTTTACACTCAGCCCGCAGTCAGACTCCTCCCCCCATTTGTTCCTCCTCCCCCTCATTTGTCAGGGAATGCACTACAGGAATACTTCGCTTCTCACTTTGCAATTTTCCAACGTCTAGAATCGTGTTCCATTTATCAGGATGGTGAGTTCTTGAAATAAAACAGTAACTTGGTGGGCATCCAGAGAAAAGACTAAACCAATCCCCTGGGCTTGGGTAAATGAGTATAATTGAAAGGGCTAGTTGGTTTGGCGTGCAACTTAAGTTCCTGTCCGGCCGGTGGTTTATTTACTCTTTCATTCCTTCATTGTTTCATTCAGATTTCTTCATAAAGTCCTGAGAGTTTAGACGTCTCCCTATCCTCAAGGTTTGGCTAAGCTAATAAAAGATGGGGTAATCTGTAAATATGTGAAAAATGATGAAGGTCAGGAAGAAAGAGGGAGAATACATTTAAGAAGATCTGTTTTAAAAGGTTATAAATAATGGAATAAAATTAAGAAGGGGAATTTAAGAGGAATTTTGGGAAATTTTGAGAAAGGGAAAGTTTAAGGAACGTTAAGAAAGAAAATCCAGAGCAATTCTCTGTGTTCGGAAGACCCCTCCCGTGTGCTCCAGTTGTGGATGGCCTCAATGCTTTCTTCCGAAACTGCCCGAAACCAATAAGTAGTAGCAAGCTGACTCCTCTGAGTAAGGAAACAGCCCCCAAAGAGCACACCCCACCCTGCCTAGAAGGGGGCTTGGGCATGCAAATCAGAACAAAGGTGAAGATCCCGAGCTTCTTTCTGTTTCCTTCACAAAGACCAAGGGTCTTTCTGTTTCCTTCATAAGGACCAAGGGATGTGCTGGTTAGCAAGACTCCCTATGAGCCCAGGGTCTGGGTTTTCTTGCTGGAATCATTGTTGGCCAGGTCCCCCTCCCCCCACTCTAGTTTCCCTCCTCTGCCTGTCACCAGCACCCCAGGAGGAATCTTTGGGGCATAAAGAGTCTCCCACCACCCCTCCCACCCTTTATTTTTGTATCCTTGCTCTGAAGGGAGCTTGGGACCATGGAAGGGGACTGACACTTCCAACAGGGAGTTTCTTTTGCGAAGAAACAAAGAAGGAACCAGAGTCAGAGGTAGGCCAGGAGGAAAGTCCTGGAAGCCTCTGAATGGACAGATCCCTTAGGATCCTTGGGTTGAGGGGGAAGGGTGGGACCAAAAGTTGTTGTGACTGAAGGGAAGTGAGTCAAAGGAATAAAGGCCCTAATTTAATTCTTATGGACGAAGGAGTGAGTGGATCTGCCAGACCACAAAAAAACGTCCCGACCAACTAACCTACTTTAAGTTGCTGAGGGCAAAATCACTAGTGAAAGGCACATGGAAACCAGGAATTTGGGGCCCAGGAAGATCTGAGTTTAACGACTAAGAACCAGATGTCTCTGCGCCTTTCTGCAAATCTGCACTTTGTCAGGCCTGTCTAGAAAAAAAAGACACAGACATTCCAATGGAGCGGTGGGGAGGGGTGAGAGCTGGTATGGAGGAGACTTCCCTTTGTGAGACAAAGAGGCATGGAAGTATAAGTGGAAGAGCTGAAGCAATCGGAGGTAAACTGGCTCTGTGATGTGCCAGCAATCAAATCCCTATGGTTTCCTCTAAAAAGTCAGAGAGAGGAAGGACATTGCTGTGGCTCCGTCTAGTCAACCCCAGGGCAGGAGTTCACTTCCAGGGAAACCCAGCGGTACCCGGGGGGCCAAGAAGTGCCAGGGATGGTCTTACCCTTCAGCCCAAAGAAGTCTCTGGGCAAAAGGATCTTCCAGCGAGTTCTGTCCATCAGTGGATGCATGGATAAACAAAATGTGGTCTGTACAGGGAATGCAATATAATTCAAGCTAAAAACAAAGGAATTTCTGACAAATGTTACAACATGGATGAACCTTGATAACACAATGCTAAGTGAAGTAAGCCAGACACAGAAGGACATCGTATGATTCCCCTTGTAGGAGGTACCTGGAATAGTCAAAGTCATAGAAACAGAAAGTAGAATGGTGGTTGCCAGGAGAATGGGGAGTTATTGTTTCACGAGTACAGAGTTTCAGTTTGGGGAAATGAAAGTTTGCAAATGGACAGCAGGGGTGGCTGCATGACAATGCGAATGTACTTAATGCCACAGAACTGTCCACTTTAAAATGGTTCAGATGGTACATTTTATGTATATTTTATCACAATAAAAAATGTGTACTATTATATATATTTTAAAAAATATTCCAGACACTTGTCATGGCATTTCCTGCTGTGGGAGTTAATTCTGAAGGGCCCCGGCCATGATCAAGTTGCAGGTTCTTGGACTTGGTAGTACTCTTTGACCTCTCATATCACATGATTAAGCTTTTTTCTACTCTTCCAAAATTTAAAGGACACTCTGAAGAAACCATGAATAAAATGAAGAGAGAACTGCTGTGTGTACTGCTGCTTTGTGGAGCCGTCTTCACTCTGCCCAGCCAGGTGAGTGTGCACTTCACGTCTGCGTGCCCCACCCCTTGAGGCTGTGGTACTTCCAGGCGCTTCTCCGTACAACCAGGAGCCCCAATGCAGGGATGGTGTCAGAGTGGAAAGACAAAGGGACAGAGGCCAACAGAGCTACCAAACCCACATGTACACAGTCCCCAGGATGCTCAGGATTCAGGCTTCGGGCAGCAGAACCCTAGACACTCATTCTGACTTGAGGAAACAGTTCTTAATTCCACTCCACTGCCTCTGAATGCCTTCTTTGGACCTGTTTTTAAAGAATGTGTTTGAATTAATCCATAAAGTACTCATAAAAGACAATGCAAGCACTGTGAGTTATAAAAGCAGGCAAGTGGCCCTCTTTTTTTTTTTTTAATTGGCAACTATTGGGGAACAGTGTGTTTTTCCCATCAGCTCCAAGTCAAGTTGTTGTCCTTCCGTCTAGTTGTGGAGGGCGCAGCTCAGCTCCAAGTCCAGTTGCCATTTTCAATCTTAGTTGCAGGGGGCGCAGCCCACCATCCTATGTGGGAATTGAACCGGCAACCCTGTTGTTAAGAGCTTGCACTGTAACCAACAGCCATCCGGCCGCCCAAGCAAGTGGCCCTCTTGCTGCTTACTATCTAATTGGGATGGAAGCTGTACAATACACATGCTCTCCGAAATGCCCAGCAACAGAGGGTATCATATGAGGTCACATGAGCAATACCTGAGCAGCAAGATTTTAGAGGAGAGTCAAGGATTGTTACGTGGAGGAGCTGAGAACTCCAACTCCACCATTCAATATGGTAGCCACTAACCACTTGTGGCTATTTAAAATTAAATAAAATTCAATTTGGTCATACGTGCCATATTTCAAGCACTCAGTCACCATATGTGACTAGTGGCTACGTATTAGCACGATATTAAACATCTCCATCATTCAGAAAGTTATTTTGGACAGCGCTAGACTAGAAGGAGAAGAATTAGATAAGAAGGCAGGAAATGGACATTCCACCTGGGGCCAGTTACCTGAGGGGGAATCTCTGGCATCTGGATATGTGGTCCTTTGGGTTGGCCACCTTTATTCTTGTGCTGATCCTTCTTCTACCCGGGTTTCTTTGCAGGAAATCCACAGGCGATTCAGAAGAGGGGGCAGGTCTTACAGAGGTAAGATGAAGCTGAGGAGTGGGGTTGATGGAGGTGGGAGGCAGGGTAGGGCTCAGGGGCTCAAGGTGCTTTAGGCTCTGTCAGTGTGTTTATCTTCTACCCACGACCTGCTAACTTAAGCTTTGTGAAGGTGAAATTGTGCAGGGCGATTCTGCAAAAGTGCCTGTGTTTTCCCTCCATCACTTACTCACCATGTACCCAGGTAGCTGAAACCAGTGAGCTGGGATCTGAGAGAACAGGGACAGGTGTGTCCTCAAAGAGTCAGGCTGTTAGGGAGTCAAAAAGTTGGTGGGAGCCTGAAAGCTCAATGGCCGTAAGTTCTGTTACACACAGAGGAAATGGAACCTGGAGGGATTGAGCGATTTGCCCAAGGCCATACTGCTGCCAGGCCGCAGCTATCTTGGTCCTCTGGTGTCTTTTCCTGGGCTGTGATCCCATTCCTGCTGGAATCCACCTGGCATCTGTCTTAATAGCTCTGTGCCTCAACTTCTTTCAGTTGGTAAATAGGAATAATTAACCTTCTCATTAGAATTCCAAGAATGAAAAATGCTAACAACTGGATTGTCTTGACTCTGATTTGAAGAACTCTAGGCCTACCTTCAGGTCCAAAACTACCAACTTGGGGCCCTCATCTCCCCTTCACAGGCTAGTTTCTTTTGCGGCTGAAAGACTTTGCAATACACCTTTTAAGGTGGAAGTTTCCTCAGAGTAAGTCACACTTTAACTCTCAATTGCCCTCGCTGTTGGATAGCACAGCATTTCTGACAAGGTATGCTGGCCCCAACAGGCCCTCAAAAAAACAACAGCACTATTTACAATGAGCATTATGTTGCTTCCTTATTTAAAGATTTTTTAAGTTGGTGTTCTCTTTTGCAAAGAAAGAGAGAAAGAGGGAAAGAATATTAATAGGAGTACTTCAGTGATTTTCATTATACCAAAAATACTATTGGAAGCAGCACATTTTCTGCCCTAACTAAAATGACAATTTTCTTTGTTTTGGGCCAGAAATGCATCATTTCAGTGTGGCCATACTCATACGGATCAAAAACGCTGTGTATATTTTTGATGAATTAAAATGAAAAATTGGAGTATTATCAAATAAATGTATTTTGATAGATAAATTCAAAATGAGGGCCCATCAGGGATAAAAAAAACAATAACAGAGGTCTCTGGTAACAAAATATTAGGTATTTGTTGTCTTCCAGCTGAGAGCAAGAAAGGAATAAAGGGTGGATCTATTGAAAGTGAGCGAGGGATTTTCTCAGTAAGACCAGTGGTGGGGTGTCAGTTTTTGGTGAGTTGTGCCCTAAAGAGGCCTGCCTGTCTTTTGTTATAGTGACCTGCAGAGATGAAAAAACACAGATGATCTACCAGCAACATGAATCGTGGCTGCGGCCAATGCTTAGAAGCAACCGAGTAGAGTATTGCTGGTGTAACAGTGGCTGGTCACAGTGCCACTCTGTGCCCGTCAAAAGTACGTATGTATGGACTGAAAGCAGAGCTTTCAAGCTTCAGGATCCAGTCCCATAGCCCATACTCGGCTTTCATGGTCCCTGGCATGTTCAAATCTTCAAACAGAGATTTCAGGCATGTTCCTTAGGCAAATGTGAAGGTGCCAAGCAAAAAAGGAGCAAGGCTGTGTGACCTCAGACAAATGCCTTCACTTGCCGAGCCTCAGTTTCCTAATCTGTAAAATGGGGAGAATAAATAGTACATACTTCATTGTTTGCTCTGAGATTAAATCAGTTAATTTTTGTAAACCACTTAGAATACTGCCTGACGTGCAGAGAGCACTTTTAAAATTTTAATTCATATTACTCTTAATATGAGAAAATAATTAAGGGGTTCCTTGTTTGTACTTCACAGGTTGCAACGAACAGAGATGCTTCAATGGAGGGACATGTTGGCAAGCTCTGTATTTCTCACATTTTGTTTGTCAGTGCCCTGAAGGATTTGGTGGGAAACTCTGTGAAATAGGTGAGTGGTCGGTGGGTGGGTGTGAGAAAGGGTCTGAAATCCCAATTGCCAAATCTACCCAGAAAGAAAAGAAAGTGTGTGGTGACAGGGACATGGGTGGAGGTTGGGACAGGAAGGGTCATCCCAAAGGTCAGTTAGGAAACCAAAGTCATGGATGGGCCCAATGGGCAGAACCTTGGGTGCGAATCTGGAGTCTTGCTCTGCCACCTCTCAGCTGGGTGACACTAGGCACCCATTTACCTCCTGCATTTCCAGTAGCTTCAGCAGCCAGCCTGCCTCCTGGGTTTGGGGTGATGACAAAAGCAGATGTGAAAACCTTTGAGAAACAAAATGAAAGGGGGATTCACATGTGAGGTGTCATATGTCCTGCTTTCAATCAGATGCCAGTGCCACCTGCTACAAGGACCAGGGTGTGACCTACAGGGGCATGTGGAGCACAGCGGACAGTGGGGCTGAGTGTGTCAACTGGAACAGCAGTGCATTGGCCTGGAAGCCCTACAATGGGCAGAGGCCAGATGCCGTCAGGCTGGGCCTTGGAAATCACAATTACTGCAGGTGAGAGGGCCATCTGCCCTAATGAGTAGGTTCTCTCTGGTGAGAAGCTGCTACTATTAGAGAATAGACCTGTATCAAATTGGTCAGAGCTATCCATGGAAACAGAACCAAAAGAATATGTATATGATTTCTTTTAAGGAATTGGCTCACATGATTGTGGGGCTGGGAGGTCTGAAATCTGTACATAGGCCAGCAAGCTGGAAACTCAGGGGTCGATACTGCAGTCTTGAGACCGAATTTCTTCCCAGCTTTTGCCCTTAAGGCCTTCAACTGATTGGATGAAGCCCACCCACATTATCGAGGATAATCTCCTTTTGTCAAAGTCAGTTTATTGTAGATGTTAACCACCACATTTACAAACTCCCTGTGCAACGGTACCTAGGTTGGTGTTTGATTGAAGAGCTGGGCGCAATAGCCTAGCCAAGTGAACACATGCAACTAACTATCAATGTCCACGCATTGTCCACTTACCCTCTTTCCCTGAAAATAAGACCCAGCTGGACAATCAGCAATAATGCATCTTTTGGAGCAAAAATTAAGATCCTGTCTTATATTATGTTATATAAGACCAGATATTATATTATATTTTATTATATTTTATTATATTAGACCCGGTCTTGTCTTATATTAAAATAAGACTGGGTCTTATATTAATTTTTGCTCCAAAAGACGCATTACAGCTGATTATCTGGCTAGGTCTTATATCCGGGGAAACAAGGTATGCGTATCTCCTTAAACCATACTTGATCTCAAATGAAGAAAATAACTAAGTCCTACTTCTGCCTAACATACTATAGCTATCTTGTGTACAACCAAAAGCACTCTAACTCTTTCCTCAGGAGAGGACGCAAAGTCCTTGGGCTTGAGGGGGAGGCTTCACTTTTAACCTCCCCCTGGCCCTCCCTGACTAATTTTTCAGAAACCCAGATGGAGACTGGAAGCCTTGGTGCTACGTCTTCAAGGCAGGAAAATACACCTCAGAATCCTGCAGCACACCAGCCTGCTCCAAGGGTAAGTGCAGCCTCTCCACCTTCCCCTGAGGCGTCATGGGGAGAAGAGTCTAGAAGGACAGGCTGATAGTTCTTCTACAACTGAGGAGACAAAGGAATAGGCTACTAGTTAATCGTTTTGGTTGCAGAAGGAAGAAAGTCAAGAGACTTAGGTCTACATCCAGGCTTGGCCTCTAACTAGCTATTTGTTTGACCTTGGGCAGATCTCTTCACACTTCTGACCCTCAGTTTCCTCATCTACAGAGGAAAGTGTGGGGCTGCATCAATCTTTTTGAGAATGAATGGAGATTCTCCCTTTTTTGATTGATGGGCCTTCCTCTCTCTCTCTCTCTCTCTCTCTCTCTCTCTCTCTCTCTCTATATATATATATATATATATATATATATATATATATATATATATATATATCTCCTTTTGACATTAAAAATTTCCCAGATTTAAAAAATACTGTCATAAAAATGTACTATGAATTCAATGGTGCTTTCACAAATAATTATGTTATTGATCACAATATTGTGAAAAACACATCTTAACATTCTAAACATGTGCATATTCAATGTGCGTTGAATCTATAGGTAATGCCGACATACCTGTGAATTTGACTCTTAACAGTAATGCTAAAGCATCCTCCCCATCTCCCAGGATCTGGTCTAAATTGGGACACATAGTCTAGATAATCTCAAAGATCCCTTCTAATTACGGTATTTATGCATAGTGGTAAAGTTTGTCCGTTTCAAATGGGGATAAAAGAGGGTAAAATGAGATAAATAGTTTAAAATAGGCAGCACTCAACAGTTTGT